>NC_036851.1:49570534-49580150 GCF_002910315.2 Salvelinus sp. IW2-2015
AGATGCAGGCTTCAGAGTTCCATTCTAGTACAGGGTGTGGTGTTCAGAGTTCCATTCTAGTACAGGTTTTGGTGTTCAGAGTTCCATTCTAGTACAGGTTGTGGTGTTCAAGTTCCATTCTAGTACAGGTTGTGGTGTTCTGAGTTCCATTTAGTACAGGTTGTGGTGTTCAGAGTTCCATTCTAGTACAGGTTGTGGTGTTCTGAGTTCCATTCTAGTACAGGTTGTGGTGTTCTGAGTTCCATTCTAGTACAGGTTGTGGTGTTCAGAGTTCCATTCTAGTACAGGTTGTGGTGTTCAGAGTTCCATTCTAGTACAGGTTGTTGTGTTTCAGAGTTCCATTCTAGTACAGGTTGTGGTGTTCAGAGTTCCATTCTAGTACAGGTTGTGGTGTTCAGAGTTCCATTCTAGTACAAGTTGTGGTGTTCAGAGTTCCATTCTAGTACAGGTTGTGGTTGTCTGAACACCACAACGATACACACATGCAATACAAAGTAATATAGGGTTTCGCAACAAACATGTTGTCTGAGACAAACACAGTGTCTGCAACAAATGGAATACAGAAATATCGATCATGTTTTGATATTCACAGCAAACTCATTACAGATGGGCTGGTGAACATGTACTTCAGTTTGTTTATGAGACACTTAACATCCTATTCTGATCGCTATAACAACGATATGGTACAGGAATGTCTACCTTTGAGAGGCTAAAAACTTGTCTTATTACATCACATGTCACATTGGCCTGCTCTCGCTGTGCACAAAGACAACTGTCTCTTAAACTCACTTCAGTCACAATTTGAAAGTCCAGGAGAAAAATAGAGGACCATTACTTTAAAAGGATACTTCAGGATTTGGCAATGAGGCCCTTGACTTCCACAGAGTCAATTGAACTTGTGGATACCATTTTTCTGTCTCTTCATCCAGTATGAAGGAAGTTAGAGGTAGTTTAGTGAGCCAATGCTAGCTAGCGTTAGCGCAATGACTCGAAGTCTATGGGTATCTACTAGCAATGACTGGAAGTCTATGGGTATCTACTAGCATGCTAGCAGATACCCATAGGCTTCCAGTCATTGCGCTAACGCTAGTTAGCATTTACACTAGCACTAGTTAATCAACTTCCTTCAAACTTCACACAGAGATATAATGGTATCCACGAGTTCATCTGACTTTGGGGTAGTAGACAAAGTCAAAATCACAAAGTGTCCCTTTAACTCCACAGACAGGCTTTAAAATTGCACTCAGAAGACAATTTAGGATCCACAGAAAACGAGCTGTTCTGAAAAACCATGTTTGTTTCATTCGTCTGATCATTTTTGACAAAGATCATGTTAATTATTAAACCACTCTAAATCGGGTCTTAATTTAATTTTTCTGCTTCCGAGACAGCTGATACCCTGCAGTCATACTCTATTCTCTGCTTCCGAGCCAGCTGATACCCTGCAGTCATACTCTATTCTCTGCTTCCGAGCCAGCTGATACCCTGCCGTCATACTCTACTCTCTCCCACTCGGCCAATTTAGAAATGATTGCTTGCTGCGTACTTGATGACCAGAAACTGATTTGCCACCCACTTCGTAGAGCCAGGGTAAATTTAGAACAGCACGAAGTAACCAATGTTGTGGGGATTGAGAATATAGATGACTAGCTGGTTGAGACTCAGTGACCTTGTAGCTTGAGGGTTAAAACGGCCTTCACTGCCCTTTAAAGCCTGGAGTAGAATAGCTAGTTCTAATGATCCAGAATATGAATCAACATCACATACCCTTCGAACCTGACGGATAGAGTACAAACAGACCCTCTGATTAGGCTTCTGGTTTGTAAGGATCTGCTATCTGCCGTTCAAAATTAATTAGGGCAAGGTCTGTTTTCCCTGTTAACAGTCTAATGGAATATGAATGCCACCAGTATTTGACGATGAAAGATGCCAATAAATATTGACATTTTTTTGATCGATTCGCTATTTCGCTCCTTCTTTCTTCTTTGTGTTTTTCTCTCCATTTGGACACTGTTAAAGCTGTGTTTTTTTGTAATTTGTAAAAAAATAAATGAAAAATATATTTCAAGTATTGGAAAGTATACTGAACAAAAATAGAAACGTGACATGTGAAGTGTTGGTCCCATGTTTCATGATGTGAAATAAAAGATCCCAGAAATGTTCCATTCGCACACAAAAGCTTATTTCCATACGCACAAAAAGCTTCTTCACCTGGGAAATCGTCTAAGACAACTAAAGCATTTCTGCACAAACTGTCATAAACCGTTTCAGGGAAGCTMATCCGCACRCTCGTCATCCTCACCAGGGTCTTGACATGACTGCAGTTTTGGAGTCGTAACCGAATTCAGTGGGCAAATGCTCACCTTCGATGGTCACTGGCACGCTGGAGAAGTGTTCTGTTCATGGATGAATCCTGGTTTCATCTGTACCGGGTAGATGGCAGACAACTTGTATGGCGTCTTGTGGGCGAGCAGTTTGCTGATAACAACGTTGTGAACAGAGTGCCCCATGGTGGGGTTATGGTATGGGCAAGTATAAGCTATGAGCAACGAACACAATTGCATTTTATCAATGGCAATTTAAATGCACAGAGATACCATGACAAGATCCTGAGGCCCATTGTAGTGCCATTCATCCGCCGCCATCACCTCATGGTTCAGCATGATAATGCACAGCCTCATGTCTCAAGGATCTGTACACAATTCCTGGAAGCTGAAAATGTCCCAGTTCTTCCATAGCCTGCATACTCACCAGACATGTCACCCATTGATCACGTTTGGGATGCTCTGGATCAACATGTACAACAGCGTGTTCCAGTTCCCGCCAATATCCAGCAACTTCGTACAGACATAGAAGAGGAGTAGGACGACATTCTACAGGTCACAATCAGCAGCCTGATCAACTCTATAGGAAGGAGATGTGTCATGCTGCATGAGGCAAATGGTGGTCGCACCAGATACTGACAGGTTTTCTGATCCATGCCCCTAACTTTTTTTACGGTATCTGTCCCCAACAGTCATGTGAAATCCATAGATTAGGGGCTAATTTATTTATTGAAATTGACTGATTTCCTTATATGAACTGTGAAATGTTAAAAATCGTTGGATGTTGCGTTTATATTTTTTTGTTCAGTGAGACAGTAGTTACAAAAATAAGATGTTGTAATTATTTCATTCAAGTCAGAGTTGTTCTAGAGAGTCCATTTTAAATTAACAATTGTAAGTACAACCATCTCCAATCCAATACAGAAGCAGAATTTCTCCACCGACAGAAGCCCTAAATTGTTGCAACCGAATGCAGTCTCTTGGGCTTTCTCTTGGGCTTTCTATTGGGCCTTCTCTTACGCCTTCTCTTGGGCTTTCTCTTACGCCTTCTCTTGGGCTTTCTCTTACGCCTTCTCTTGGGCCTTCTCTTGGGCTTTCTCTTACGCCTTCTCTTGGGCCTTCTCTTGGGCTTTCTCTTATGCCTTCTCTTGGGCCTTTCTCTTGGGCTTTCTCTTACGCCTTCTCTTGGGCCTTCTCTTGGGCTTTCTCTTATGCCTTCTCATAGGCCTTATGTTGAGCCTTCTCTTAGGCCTTCTCTTGGGCTGTCTCTTAGGCCTTCTCTTAGGCCTTATGTTGGGCTTTCTTTAGGCCTTCTGTTGAGCCTTCTCTTAGGCCTTCTCTTGGGCCTTCTCTTAGGCCTTATGTTGGGCCTTCTCTTGGGACTTCTCTTAGGCCTTCTCTTTGGCCTTCTCTTAGGCCTCTCTTATGCCTCTCTTAGGCCTTCTCTTAGGGCTTCTCTTAGGCCTTCTGTTGGGCCTTCTCTTAGGCCTTCTGTTGGGCTTCCCTTAGGCCTTCTCTTGGTCCTTGTGTTTGGGCCTTCTGTTGGGCCTTCTCTAGGCAGTCTCTTGGGCCTTCTGTTGGGCCTTTCTTAGGCCTTTCTTGGGCTTATGTGGTGTTGTCTCTTAGGCCTTCTCTTAGGCCTTCTGTTAGACCTTATGTTGGGCCTTCTCTTGGGACTTCTCTTAGGCCTTATGTTGGGCTTTCTCTTGGGCCGTCTCTTAGGCTTTCTCTTAGGCCTTTCTCTAGGCCTTATGTTGGGCTTTCTCTTGGCTGTCTCTTAGGCCTTCTCTTGGGCCTTCTCTTAGGCTTATGTTGGACTTCTCTTGGGACTTCTCTTGGACTTCTCTTGGACTTCTCTTAGGCCTTCTCTTAGGCTTCTTTAGGCAGTCTTTTGGGCAGTCTCTTGGCCTTCTCTTAGGCCTTCTCTTAGGACTTATCTTTGGCCTTCTCTTGGGCCTTCTCTTAGGCCTTTTCTTAGGCAGTCTCTCAGGACTTCTGTTGGGCCTTCTCTTGGGCAGTCTCTTAGGCCTTATCTTGGACCTTCTCTTAGGCCTTCTCTTGGGCCTTCTCTTAGGCCTTCTCTTGGGCCTCGTCTTAGGCCTTCTCTTGGGCCTCGTCTTAGGCCTTCTCTTGGGCCTCGTCTTGGGCCTTCTCTTAGGCCTTCTCTTGGGCCTCGTCTTAGGCCTTCTCTTGGTCGGGTTGTTTTTGTTAAAAATAATGTGTTCTCAATAACTTACCTTGTTAAATGAGGGCAATAATTAAATAGTTCAGAGACCAGTGCTTATCGTGTCTGTCTCCGTGAGTGTTTTCCTAGGACTGGGCAAACTCTTCAGATACTCCAGATGTCTTCTGGTCTCAGCCTGGTTCTGTCTCACATAGTAGACCACATAAACAATGACCATGAAGAACCACACGAACATGGTCACCAGCATGGCTACATCCGTTGTCTTCCTCTGGAGACTACAGAAGTTCACCCCAGAGTTAAGCAGCTTAACCAGGGGTTGACCGGAGTGCTCCGCTGTCCCTCCTGGATCCTCCCAGCGACTCCCCTCCCCGGCGCCCCTCACAGAGCTCTCACACACGATCCCGTTAACCGTCTCCGGCTCTAGATTTAACGTCTCCATCAGCTCCTGCAGGGTACAGTCGCAGTGCCACGGGTTGTTGTAGAGGCGCGTCTTGGCCCGCGTGGAACCGAACTCGTCCCGGCTGGCCTGGCGTAACAGGTTGTGGGAGAGGTCCAGGAGACGGAGCTCTGAGCTCAGGTGTCGCAGGGCCCCGGAGGAGAGGGTGTCGATGTGGTTGTGGGAGAGATACAGCTCCCTCAGGTGGGTCAGCTCCCTGAAGGTATATAATATGAGGTAGTGTCAGAAACATCATAATTACCCAGAACTAAAGACGAACTGGGAGCCAGATTTGAATTGTAATTAGTTAATTAATTAATTAATAAAAGACAATAACGGAGCAGGGTGAATAAAAAATCCTATTAAAACACAACTGTTATCTTCCTTGCCTGAAAGCTCCCTCGGGGAGCGAGCGGATGTAGTTTCTCTCCAGGTGTAGTGTGACGGTGTCYGGAGGAAGGCCCTGGGGGAACTCACGGATCCCAGCGTCCGTACATAGCACTATGCTGCTCTCCCACACACAGTGGCAGCTGTCAGGGCACTGGGGTAACACCGGGGGGAGGAGGAGAAGGAGCAGGAAAGGCAGGGTGAACAGCCAGCTTCCAAACTCTCTCTGCAGGCCTCGACCCAGGCTCGGTCCCAGCCTTTTCCCAAGGCTCGGCTCCAGCCCTCTCTSTTTCCACTCCCCTGTCCCCATCCATTTCCCCTGTGAACCCTCTCTCCTAGTAATCTCAATCCCTCTCCCCGGTGCACCACCATGACATCCAGTCCTTCCGCTGGGGCACCATAGCCCCAGACCCACCCCAGATCCAGAGGGAGACGACAGGGCCAGCTGAGCCTGATGGAACAGAACAGAAAACGGGATGAGAACAGACTATAGAATACATCCACGTGTGGAGAAGGGAAACAACACAGGACACAGCCACAGTGAGTGGAACACACAGAAAGAACCTCCACAGGAAAACGACTCACAGTACATGTACAGCCACATCCACGGTTGGAGAAGGGAAATGACACTGAAAGACCATCCACGGGAAAAAAAACAGGAGCTAGATATCAATGTCCTGTAAATGCTCTCCAGGGAAATAACAATTGGCTTTGTTATGGCAATGATTCAACCCTCAGATTATTAAGACCTTAGGTGCATGAAGACCCAAGGGTCTAACATGCTATATGGTTATAACATATCGACCCTTAGGTCAATWAAGACCTTAGGACTTAGAAGATAACAACTTAAAGCTGGATTCCAAAATGGCGAAACAGCCACATCTGCGATATTAGAACAACAAAAGAAGTTACTGCAAACAATGAACACTGTTTTATAGAAGAGCACAATATGTACAGTATTTTTTTACCATGCTGCACGATGCTCCTCAGCTCGGCAACAAAAACAATAACAACGGTGGTGTGGCGTTCAGTGGCACTGTTTCCCACTACTGCAGATTCCAGAAAGAAAGAAAGAAAGAAAGAAAGAAAGAAAGAAAGAAAGAAAGAAAGAAAGAAAGAGAAAGAAAGAAAGAAAGAAAGAAAGAAAGTGAGAGAGAGCGAGAGAGAGGCGATTAAGGTTCAGGACAATAACGGGGAGGAATAAAAACTAAAAACTAAAAAACTGATTAAGCCCGTTCATCTGAAAAATCCTCCTTGTCACAAACAGTCACTACTAGCTACCAAAGGCACATAGAGAGGGTGTGAATGAGGACAGGACATTACTGGATGTGCCTCATTGTTTTGAAGGAAATATTATTCAATAACTAGCCACCTATTATACACTAGTACAAATCATGCCTCCTTTTACCAAGTTCCACGTGCAAATCGTTCCTCCGCCCACTTCGCTTCCCTTCGTTGAATAGGGCTCCGTTGTTTCAACACCCACAAAGACCAGTAGACTGAAAACCCCTATACGGATTGACCATGCCTCCACAGCCATGCCCTGCCAAAGGACCCTAGTATGCGGAATAGGTGGTTGGAGTTCGTCGGTCCCCAAGTGTGCACCAGTAACGCTAGCTTGGAATATAATAACCTGTGGTAAAAGTTAGGAAGCTATCTTTTCATAAAGTGAGGCAGGCTAGCTAAAGTTAGATAGCCAGGCAGGCTRGCTAATGTTTTAGCTAACGTTAGCAAAGCTAACATCGTAGCTCATACAACTTTATTGTGTATTGACTACATACTGCTGGTTATGTAACATTATCATTTCAAAATGCTAGAGAGCCAGGCTAGCTAGCTACAGAATAGCTAATAATGAAGTTAGCCTATAAGTTGGATTTGCAAGTTAGTTTGTAGCTCATACAACGTTATTCTGTATTGTCTACTCTTGGGCAAACCTAAACAATGGATGCAGCTATAGCTAACTCATGTCTGAGTCTGACTAATAAAGTGAACTAATCCAATCTGTCTATATTGTAAAAATGCATGCATTTTTTTTGTTCACTTTTTGTTCTTAATTTAAGGTTAGGGTTAGGCAGTGTGGTTAAAGTTRGGGTTAGGTTTAAAATCACTTTTTAAGAAGAGAAATTGTAGAAATAGATGGAGTTTATGACTTTGAGGCTGTGGTAACTAGTGGCAACCTAAAATTAGCTTGACCCGAGTTACTGTCCTGATGACAGTAACTCGGCTTCATCAACAACAGTAATGTGTGTTATGTGAAAAGTTGTATAAAAAATACCTAATTTGATAAACTATTAGGTTAATTACCCAGCCAAGCAGATACAAGTAGAATAGTCATTATCAAAAATCTTTGTCACTTTCTTTATAAAAAAAATAGATTTAACACTTGCCTGCCTATTGTATCACCCTGTCACAGGGCCTCCCAGTTAACACCACCTCATAAGATGAGGAAGTACACTACATGGCCAAAAGTATGTGGATTTGGCTATTTCAGCCACACCCGTTTTTAGTTAACCTTTAATTAACTAGGCAAGTCAGTTAAGAACAAATTCTTATTTACAATGACAGCCTAGAAACAGTCGATTAACGGCCTTGTTCAGGGGGAGAACAACAGATTTATTTAACCTTGTTAGGTCTGGGATTTGATCTAGCAACTTTTCGGTTACTGGACCAATGCTCTAACCACTAGGCTACCTGCTGAGAGGTGTAGTATAAAATTGAGCACACAGCCATGTAATCTCTAAAAACAAACATTGGCAGTAGGATGGCCCATACTGAAATGATCAGTGACTTTCAGCATTGCACCGTCATGAGATGCCACCTTTCCAACAAGTCAGTTTGTCAAATGTATTCCCTGCTAGAGCTGCTCTGGTCAACTGTAAGTGCTGTTATTTTGAAGTGGAAACGTCTAGGAGCAACAATGGCTCAGCCGTGAAGTGATAGGCCACACAAGCTCACAGAAAAGGACCGCCGAGTGCTGAAGCTCGTAGAGCTTGGTTGCAACACTCACTACCAAGTTCCAAACTGCCTCTGTAAGCAACGTCAGCACAAGAACAGTTTGTAGGGAGCTTCATGAAATGGTTTTCMATTGCCAAACATCCAAGCCTAAGATCACGCTTCACCATCTGGCAGTCGGACAGACGAATCTGAGTTTGGCGGATGCCAGGAGAACGCTACCTGTCCCAATGCATAGTGCCAACTGTAAAGTTTGGTGGAGGAGGAATAATGGTCTGGGGCTGATTTTCATGGTTCGAGCTAGACCCCTTAATTCCAGTGAAGGGAAATCTTAATGCTACAGCATACAATGGCATTCTGGACGATTCTGTGCTTCCAACTTTGTGGCAACAGTTTTGGGAAGGCCCTTTCTTGTTTCAGCATGACAATGCCAGGAGCTGATCTACGCTGCTATGCCCATCAATGAGACGCTGGCAAAGACCTTACCTCCAGCCTCACCTCTTGCCTGCTCACCAACAGATGTCGATGGGGAGACCAGAATTAGGTAGGTTTAGTTTGACCTGTTCAAACTTCAACATAGTATATGTTTGTTTGTCAGATATCACCTATCCTAACTGCCATTGGTCTTAGAACAGTGACTGTGTGTAACATGTATGGAGCCAGAACATGGAGACTTGCAAGATGATGGGATGAAGTCCAGACTGACACACAGGCTTGATACTGATGTCTCTGAATGGAGGGAGACCTGGCACTCTGACAGACAGGCTAGATACTGATGTCTCTGAATGGAGAGAAAATGATGTCATGGCTTTAGAAGCTTCTGATAGGCTAAACTCCTCTTCATCAGAAGAGGAGGAGCAGGGATTGGACCAAAACGCAGCATTGTGAAAGGACATAATATTTATTAAACAAGGAACGAAAACGAACTTCACTTGAATAACTAACAAAATAACAAAACGGAGTAGACAGACCTGGACATGCGAACTTACATACAACGAAGAACTCACGAACAGGAAAAATGACTACACAAAAGAACGAACGGACAAACAAACCGAAACAGTCCCGTGTGGCGCGACAAACACAGACACAGGAGACAACCACCCACGACAAACAATGTGAAACACCTACCTTAATATGGTTCTCAATCAGAGGAGATGAAAACCACCTGCCTCTAATTGAGAACCATATCAGGTCACCCATTTACCAATATAGAAACACATAACATAGAAATGCCCACCCACACTCACACCCTGACCGACTTAACACATACAAAAACAACAGAAAACAGGTCAGGAACGTGACAACCACTCAGGAAGTAGACGTGTTTTGTCT
>NC_036851.1:49581157-49609185 GCF_002910315.2 Salvelinus sp. IW2-2015
GGATTTGTTTTTAATATTAAACAACAAAACCGAATGTAGACAGTACAATTGTTCTGTTGCGCGCTCTTTGATGAGGTATCCGGATGACGTACTATCCGGTCCACCACCTGTCTCTATAAGCTCTATAAAGCTTGGCATCTTTTTGTCTCTTTATTACTTGTTACTTTATCTCTTATTCTTATTTTGAAACTGCATTGCTGGTTAGGGCTCGTAAGTAAGCATTTCACTGTAAGGTGACACCTGTTGTATTTCGGCGCATGTGACTAATAAAATGTGATTTAATTTGATGTATGGTGGAGATGCTGGAGAAAAGCCTTGAATAGGTCAGTAGCCTACAAAGCAATATGAGAAGAATGTTAATTGCTGAATGTATGTAGATCTAAACTAAGTGTTTTTGATCACTTTCAAATGTATTAACAGGTCCATGTAGAATAAAACAACCCTTTACATTATACCATAAGAAGAAGTGTTCTGCTAATATAACAATGTTCAACTTTTCATCGTCGTTCCCAGACGATACAGAGACTGAGCTTGTCAGCATTGTGCTGCTGGTAATGGGGCTACATTGGTAACATGTCAGAGTGGTCATAACTTCCTGTGTGGTGGTAATGGGGCTACCTTTTGAACATGTCAGAGTGGTCATAACTTCCTTGTGGTGGTATGGGCTACCTTGGTAAATGTCAGAGTGTCATAACTTCCTGTGTGGTGGTAATTGGGGCTACCTTGTAACATGTCAGAGTGGTCATAACTTCCGTGCTGTGGTGGTAATGGGGCTACCTGGTAACATGTCAGAGTGGTATAACTTCTTGTTGGTGGTAATGGGCTACCTCGGTAACATGTCAGAGTGGTCATAACTTCTCTGGTGGTGGTAATGGGGCTACCTTGGTAACATGTCAGAGTGTCATAACTTCCTGTGTGGTGGTAATGGGGGCTACTTGGTAACATGTCAGAGTGGTCATAACTTCCTGTCTGTGGTAATGGGGCTACCTGATCAAACATGTCAGAGTGGTCATAACTTCCGTTCTGGTGGTACTGGGGCTACCTTGTAACATGTCAGAGTTGGTATAACTTCCTGTCTGGTGGTATGGGGCTACCTTGTAAACATGTCAGGTGGTCATAACTTCCTGTCTACGTGGTAATGGGGCTACCTTATCAAACATGTCAGAGTGGTCATAACTTCTGTGTGGTGAATGGGGCTACCTTGGTAACATTGTCAGTGTCGTTCAGTAACCTTCCTGTGTGGGTGGTAATGGGGCTACCTTGGTAACATGTCAGTGTGGTCATAACTTCCTTGTGCGGTGGTAATGGGGCTACCTTAGGTCAAAATGTCAGAGTGGTTAACTTCCTGTGCGGTGGTATGGGCTACCTGTATAACATTGTCAAGTGGTCATAACTTCCTGTGTGTGTATGGGGCTACCTTGGTAACATGTCAGTGTGGTCATAACTTCCTGTCTGGTGGTAATGGGGCTACCTTGGTAACATGTCAGAGTGGTCATAACTTCCTGTGTGGTGGTAATGGGGCTACCTTATCAAACATGTCAGAGTGGTCATAACTTCCTGTCTGCTGGTAATGGGGCTACCTTATCAAACATGTCAGAGTGGTCATAACTTCCTGTCTGGTGGTAATGGGCTACCTTGGTAACATGTCAGAGTGTCATAACTTCCTGTCTGCTGGTAATGGGGCTACCTTGGTAACATGTCAGAGTGTGGTCATAACTTCCTGTCTGCTGGTAATGGGGCTACCTTATCAAACATGTCAGAGTGGTCATAACTTCCTGTCTGGTGGTAATGGGGCTACCTGGTAACATGTCAGAGTGGTCATAACTTCCTGTCTGCTGGTAATGGGGCTACCTTATCAAACATGTCAGAGTGGTCATAACTTCCTGTCTGGTGGTAATGGGGCTACCTTGGTAACATGTCAGAGTTGGTCATAACTTCCTGTCTGCTGGTAATGGGGCTACCTTACAAACATGTCAGTGTGGGCATAACTTCCTGTCTGCTGGTAATGGGGCTTCCTTGGTAACATGTCAGAGTGGTCATAACTTCTTGTGTGGTGGCCCGTATACAACAGGAGTTCCCTGATCCTGGTGCAGAATACACAGGGTTTCTCCCTCCCCCAAAAAAGACAATACAAGTAAACGTTGTGTTGAGTAACATTTTAATGTAGAGTGCCAGGTCTCTCTCTGCATTCAGAGACATCAGTATTAAGCTGTCTGTCAGAGTGCCAGGGTCTCTCTCCATTCAGAGACATCAGTATTAAGCCTGTCTGTCAGAGTGCCAGGTCTCTCTCCATTCAGAGACATTCAGTATCAAGGCCAGTCTATCAGAGCACCAGGTCTCCCTCCATTCAGAGACATCAGTATCTAGCCTGTCTGTCAGAGTGCCAGGTCTCCCTCCATTCAGAGACAAGTATCAGCCTGTCTGTCAGAGTGCCAGGTCTCCTCCATTCAGAGACATCAGATCAAGCCAGTCTATCAGAGCACCAGGTCTCCCTCCATTCAGAGACATCAGTATCTAGCCTGTCTGTCAGAGTGCCAGGTCTCCCTCCATTCAGAGACATCAGTATCAAGCCTTATCTGTCAGAGTGCCAGGTCTCCCTCCATTCAGAGACATCAGTATCAAGCCTGTCTGTCATGAGTGCCAGGTCTCCTCCATTCAGAGACATCAGTATCTAGCCTGTCTGTCAGAGTGCCAGGTCCTCCATTCAGAGACATCAGTATCTAGCCTGTCTGTCAGAGTGCCAGGTCTCCCTCCATTCAGAGACATCAGTATCTAGCCTGTCTGTCAGAGTGCCAGTCTCCCTCCATTCAGAGACATCAGTATTAAGCCTGTCTGTCAGAGTGCCAGGTCTCTCTCCATTCAGAGACATCAGTATCTAGCCTGTCTGTCAGAGTGCCAGGTCTCTCTCCATTCAGAGACATCAGTATCTAGCCTGTCTGTCAGAGTGCCAGGTCTCCCTCCATTCAGAGACATCAAGTATTAAGCCTGTTCTGTCAGAGTGCCAGTCTCTCTTGGAATTTTCCAAGCTGTTTAAAGGCACAGTCAACTTAGTGTATGTAAACTTCTGACCCTCTGGAATTGTGATACAATGAATTATACGTGAAATAATCTGTCTGTAAACAATTGCTGGAAAAATTACTTGTGTCATGCACAAAGTAGATGTCCTAACCGACTTGCAAAAACTATAGTTTGTTAACAAGAAATTTGTGGAGTGGTTGAAAAACGAGTTTTAATGACTCCGACCTAAGTGTATGTAAACTTCCGACTTCAACTGTATACAGGGGGGTGCTGGTACAGAGTCAATGTGCGGGGGCACCGGTTAGTTGAGGTAGTATGTACATGTAGGTAGAGTTAATTAAAGTGACTATGCATAGATGACAACAGAGAGTGACAGTGGTGTGGAGGGGGGGCAATGCAAATAGTCTGGGTAGCCATTTGACTAGTTATTGAACTCAACTTGCAGGAGGATTGTTTGTTGTGATTGAGTAGGGGGAAACAGCTGCGGGCAAGGTTCTGACAGATGGGTGTGTCTTGGTGGTGGCAGGGACACACCCACATCAAACCACACCCTCAAGCCAACTCAAGTTTGGCTTCTGTTATGGCCGCCAGCATTTCTTGAGGATCCAGAATCCAACAGACGTGAATCTCAAATATTTATTATTAACTTGTAGATTCCATTTGAAATCAACCAAACCCTAGGTCTATTCTAATTTCTGTTTGTAGTTGAATCCTGGGCTGAATTTAAACAATAGCTGTCGATGATTTCCAAAATGCTATGTAGGCCTAAATAAATAAAGTATGGTTACTTTTAATTTGATCTGTTGAACCTACCCTTTGGAATGACTTATTTAGCAACAATGAATCTGTTAAGTGGAGATTTCTCAACAATCATTCTCACACTAGCTCATAAGTTGTAGTCAGGGACAAATAGCTAGGCTGGGCTTGGTTAAAACCCAGGATGGGAGACCGAAGAGATACCTGTAGATAGATCAACTCTCCAGTAGGAGGTTGCTGCCCAGCCTATAGTTTTTTTCTTTTCATGGATATTACATTGATGATCTGACGTTGTTTCAAAAGGTACAAATTCAACATATTTTATATAMGATTTTTATACAAGATGTTGAAAATTGGTTACTATAATGACATAATCCTGTGAATGAAATGTTACCGTCAAAACGGTACAAATGTATGACTTTTTTCAAATCCAATGTATTTTCCAAATAGATTCCATGTCGCAATACGTTGACATATTACATTGAAACAACATTGATTTAACCAGTTTGTGCCCAGTCAACCACCCTCCCACACACATCTGACAAGCATGACATTTCAGTAATTTACTCTCATTTATCTATTATTCTATCAATCTCCCCACAGATCATCCTTAATCATGTTAGTGAGGATACATCTCAGTATTTATAGTAGCCAGAGACATTAAGGTCTGCATCCCAAATGGCCCCATATTCCCTATATAGTGTACTACTGTTGACTAGGGCCCTGGTTAGTACACTATACAGGAAATAGGGGGTCATTTGAGACTCAATGGGATGGATGTCTGAGTAACACCGCTGATTCACCATACCAGACCAACACATCAATCCTCCCTCATCGTGTCAATAAGAACACAGCTGGAAGAGACACAGAGCATGGGTTGTGTTGCCCTATGGGACTCCCAATTACAGCCGGTTGTGATACAGCCTGAAATCAAACCAGGGTCTGTAGTAATGCCTATAGCACTGAGATGCAGTGCCTTAGACCACTGCGCCACTCGGAAGCCCCATGACATGTGTTAGGTCGGGTTGGAGCTATCTATTGTCACAGCTGGAAGGGACAGAGACAGACACGGCCTGGGCTGGGGACTGGGCTGGGGACTGGGCTGGGGACTGGGCTGGGGACTGGGCTGGGGACTGAGCTGGGTACTGAGCTGGGGACTGAGCTGGGTTGGAGATAGCCTATCACTATGTTTCAAACCAACCACTGATGTGCATGGCCAAAGAGCTATTTTCATGTGTGTGGTAGAAGTATATACCAGAAAAGTACCTCATATCTATGGTAAAATATGGTGGTGATTTTATGGGGCTACTCTGCTTCCACTCGTCCTGGGGCTCTTGTTAAGGTCAAAGGCATCATAATAAACTTTACGAAGTACCAGGACATTTGATCCAAAAACCTGGTTGCCTCTGCCAGGAGGCTGACACCTGGCCACAAGTGGATCTTCTAGCAAGACAATAACGGCAAGCACAAATCAAAATCCACAACAACAACAAAAAATGTATTGACCACAAAATCAACATTTTACATTGGTTTAAATTGAAAAGGGCAGTGCATACGTGCAGACAAAGGATATTAAGGATCTGGAAAGATCCCTCCCAATGTGTTCTCCAATCTCAAAAAACATTGTTGAAAAAGACTCAGAATCATTATCCTCACAAGGGAACAAGGGGAGGGTGTTAGGGGCAGCAGGTAGCCTGGCGGGTAGGAGTGTTGCTGCGTCTAATCCCCGTGCTGACAAGGTAAATATGTTGTTCTTCCACTGAGCAAGGGGTGCCGGGTGCCGGTGACGTCAATTAAGGCAGCCGCCTGCACCTCAATGATTCAGAGGGGTTGTGTTAAATGCGGAACTGACTAGGTATCCTTCTTCTCCTGAATTATTGAAAACAGGGGTGCCAAAAAGTTTCACCCTTATTGTATTATTGTTTCACCCTTATGTATTATTGTTTCACCCTTATTGTATTATTGTTTCACCCTTATTGTATTATTGTTTCACCCTTATTGTATTATTGTTTCACCCTTATGTATTAGTATAAAATCATTAAAAAAAGAATTGTTGCATACAATATATCTCAGGATTTGTATTATTTATTTTATACAGTCTTTTTTTGCTTATCTTTATCAATAATGATGGACCTGACTGTATAATGTGGTTATCCCATTATCAGGCCTAGCCTGGTCTGGGCTGTACATGTATTGTCTTGCCCAGCCAGGGAAAGCAATCTATACTGTAGCTAGACTCCTCTGAAACGTGGGTGATTGTCTAGAAGTATACATTAATCCAATGATCGTGTCCGAGTCCTGGTTAAAATCTGGGTAAAGTATCTACTGGCCCAGCAAGGAAACGTCTGATTCATAACTGCAGAAGAATATTCCTCGTTTGTTTATCCCATGGTTGAGACGTGGCCTCAGTTGGTTCTGGCCCAGCAAGGAAAATTAAACTTCAGTAAGAATGTGATGGGTTAAAGTATGAGATAATGTATTAAACCCATGAGTCCTGGTGAGAATCTGCTGGTCCAGCAAGGAGACAAACTATCTGTAAAACACCAACACTATCTTAGACTCCTCAGTCAGAATGTGATGGATGACTGCAGGAGAAATATATATGTGTGTTAAGCTCATGATTGAAAACAGCCTGGGTTGTATATCTGCTAGCTCAGGCATTAACTATGATAGCAAGACTCCTCAGTCAGAATCACATGAGCGACTGCAGGAGAATATTTTCCATGATGAGGGGCGGCAGGTAGCCTAGTGGTTAGAGCAGGTAGCCTAGTGGTTAGAGCAGGTAGCCTAGTGGTTAGAGCAGGTAGCCTAGTGGTTAGAGCAGGTAGCGCTAGTGGTTAGAGGCAGGTAGCCTAGTGGTTAGAGGCAGGTAGCCTAGTGGTTAGAGGCAGGTAAGCCTAGTGGTTAGAGGCAGGTAGCCTAGTGGTTAGAGCAGATTAGCTAGTGGTTAGAGGCAGGTAGCCTAGTGGTTAGAGCAGGTAGCCTAGTGGTTAGGGCAGATAGCGCTAGTGGTTAGAGGCAGGTAGCCTAGTGGTTAGAGCAGGTAGCCTAGTGGTTAGAGCAGATAGCCTAGTGGTTAGAGCAGGTAGCCTAGTGGTTAGAGCAGGTAGCCTAGTGGTTAGAGCATAGCGGTTAGAGCAGTAGCTGTGTTAGAGGCAGGTAGCCTAGTGGTTAGAGCAGGTAGCCTAGTGGTTAGAGGCAGGTAGCCTAGTGGTTAGAGGCAGGTAGCCTAGTGGTTAGAGGCAGGTAGCCTAGTGGTTAGAGCAGGTAGCCTAGTGGTTAGAGCAGGTAGCCTAGTGGTTAGAGCATTGGGCCAGTAACTGGAAGGTTGGTGGATTGAATCACCGAGCTGACATGGTAAACATCTGTTGTTCTGCCCCTGAACAAGGCAGTTAATCCACTAGGCTGTCATTGTAAATAAGAATTTGTACTTAGTCTAGTTAAATTAAAAAATATATATATATCTGAGATGGTTACAAGCTGGGTTGGGGCTATCTGCTGGCTCAACAAGGAAAATCGAACTTCTGACAGGAGGAGAAAATACAGCATCTGTTTATCGAAGAAAGAACCCAACATACTGTATGTGCCTTAGCCAGGAAAAGTATAAAGCCCTACTTACCAAATGGTGACAGTTCTCGTCATCTGGTTAAGGTAAGAATCAATGCTGAAATTTCAGTTGAGTATGTGTTTAAAATGTGCTGTATTGCATTTCTTAGTAAATATTTGAGATATTAGAGTATACACTTTATACAATTATTTATAGAATCAAAATCATACTAATCATGAAAAATTATCTATTTTAAAATKATCTATTCTGGTTCCATATAGGTGACTGACAATACTACTCTCCTGCGGTTCTGGTTGTTGTCAATCTGAGCGGTGGCTAGACACACACACAAACACACACTAGAATGTCCACAGAGCGAGTCTCCTGTGCTGCCTGTCTGTCTATCTGCCTGACAGACAGAGAGATGAGCTTCAGTACATTATTACCATATAAACCCATTATAACAGTTAGAAGACAGAGCAGCAATCCAGAGGAAACTACCACACCAATTAACACACTTGAAAACAATCAACTGTTGTATTTTGGGGACTCCACAGGAATATCAATTAGAGAGAGTGAGTGTGAAAGACAGAGAGAGAGAGAGAGAGATGACAGGCCAGCCAGTGCTTTTATCACATATATTTCCCCAGGGCAGTTGATGGTGAGAGAGAGAGAGAGAGAGAGAGAGCGAGAAAGGTAGATGGAGAAAAACAGGAGACTGGCACAAATCACAGTTCTGCTGTGTAACAAACAGCCATTAATGATACCTTCCTGCTGTGTAACAAACAGCCATTAATGATACCTTCCTGTGTGGAACAAACAGCCATTAATGATACTTCCTGTGTGTAACAAACAGCCATTAATGATACTTCCTGCTGTGAAACAAACAGCCATTAATGATACCTTCCTGCTGTGTAACAAACAGCCATTAATGATACTTCCTGCTGTGTAACAAACAGCAATTAATGATACTTCCTGCTGTGTAACAAACAGCCATTAAGATACCTTCCTGCTGGGAACAAACAGCCATTAATGATACCTTCCTGCTGTGTACAAACAGCCATTAATGATACTTCCTGCTGTGGAACAAACAAGCCATTAATGATACTTCCTGCTGTGGAACAAACAGCCATTATGATACTTCCTGCTGTGTAACAAACAGCCATTAATGATATCTTCTGCTGTGGAACAAACAGCCATTAATGATACCTTCCTGCTGTGGAACAAACAGCCATTAATGATACTTTCCTGTGTGGACAACAGCCATTAATGATACCTTCCTGCTGTGAACAAACAGCCATTAATGATACTTCCTGCTGTGTAACAAACAGCCATTAATGATACCTTCCTGCTGTGTAACAAACAGCCATTAATGATACCTTCCTGCTGTGTAAACAAACAGCCATTAAGATACCTTCCTGCTGTGAACAAACAGCCATTAATGATACCTCCTGCTGTGTAAAAACAGCCATTAATGATACCTTCTGCTGTGGAACAAACAGCCATTAATGATACCTTCCTGCTGTGTAACAACAGCCATTAATGATACTTCCTGCGTGTGAACAAACAGCCATTAATGATACCTTCCTGCTTGTGTAACAAACAGCCATTATGTACCTTCCTGCTGTGTAACAAACAGCATTAATGATATCTTTCCTGCTGTGGAACAAACAGCCATTAATGATACCTTCCTGCTGTGTAACAAACAGCCATTAATGATACCTTCCTGCTGTGGAACAAACAGCCATTAATGTACCTTCCTGCTGTGGAACAAACAGCCATTAATGATCCTTCCTGCTGTGTAACAAACAGCCATTAATGATACCTTCCTGCTGTGTACAAACAGCCATTAATGATACTTCCTGCGTGGAACAAACAGCCATTAATGTACCTTCCTGCTGTGTACAAAACAGCCATTATTGATACTTCCTGCTGTTAACAAAGCCATTAATGATACTTCCGCTGTGAACAAACAGCCATTAATGATACCTTCCTGCTGTATAACAAACGCCATTAATGATACCTTCCTGCTGTGTAACAAACAGCCATTAATGATACCTTCCTGCGGTGGAAAAACAGCCATTAATGATATCTTCCTGCTGTGTACAAAGCCATTAATGATACCTTCCTGCTGTGTAACAAACAGCCATTAATGATACCTTCCTGCTGTGGTACACACAGCCATTAATGATACCTTCCTGCTGTGGAACAAACAGCCATTAATGATACCTTCCTGCTGTGTAAAAAAACAGCCATTAATGATACTTCCTGCTGTGGAACAAACAGCCATTAATGATACCTTCCTGCTGTGTAACAAACAGCCATTAATGATACCTTCCTGCTGTGACAAACAGCCATTAATGATACCTTCCTGCTGTTGGAACAAACAGCCATTAATGATACCTTCCTGCTGTGTAACAAACAGCCATTAATGATACCTTCCTGCTGTGTAACAAACAGCCATTAATGATACCTTCCTTGCGGTGAACAAACAGCCATTAATGATACCTTCCTGCTGTATAACAAACAGCCATTAATGATACCTTCCTGCTGTGTAACAAACAGCCATTAATGATACCTTCCTGCGGTGGAACAACAGCCATTAATGATACTTCCTGCTGTGTACCAAACAGCCATTAATGATACCTTCCTGCTGTGTAACAAACAGCCATTAATGATACCTTCCTGCTGTGTAACAAACAGCCATTATGATTGATATTTCCTGCTGTGTAACAAACAGCCATTAATGATACCTTCCTGCTGTGTAACAAACAGCCATTAATGATACCTTCCTGCTGTGTAACAAATAGCCATTAATGATACCTTCCTGCTGGGCAACATTCAATTTACCATTGAATCTTACCTACACATGCTATATGAATCAATACATGTTCTGTTAGAAAAAGTAATTGGCTCAATTTACACTACATGTTCTTCTTGATTTCATTCAACAATTGAATTTTCATCTTATAACATTTAAGTCATATATAACCTGTCTGGAGCTACTGGGGACCTGTCTGGAGCTACTGGGGAATACAAACACATTTAGTAGAAAACTAAATCATTCCATGTTTTGAGTTGCTCAATCTCTAAATGAATTGGCATAGGCTAATTGAGTAATAATTGAAAAAAATCTCAGAAGAACTTATTTAAAAAGCGACAACATTTGGTATTGTACAATCACATCAGTCTATAAGTAAGAACTTGAGCCTAGTTTGATCAGAGGCTATGAATTCAACTGAGACAATTAGCCTATGAGATGTTTTATAATGAGTATGTTGTATCTAATTTGTAAAAATATATATATATTATGAAAACAGAAAAGATAATTTAAGTGTCTACCTGTAACATGTAACTGCAAAAAATATGATTCAAGTTGGAATTCACACGAGACGATGTTGACTCTTCTTTGGGTTCGGTCCGACTCCGATGTGCTCGTTTTAGTTCATCTAATGACAGCGCGTCATATGTTAAACCGGCTGTCATCATAACGGGTATTCAGAAGTATGAGACAGTAAAATCACAACCACTCCTCTGAGTTTAAAGACCGTTATCAAACTGACTCGCACTTACCAATAAAATGAAAACCAAACTCTCTCTTCTCTCTCTCTCTTCTCTTTCTCACTCTGCCCTCTCTCTCTTTTGCTCTCTCTTCTCTCTCKCTCTCTCTCTTAAAGGAGCCGTTGTGTGATGTGTTGTCCCTCTCTTGACGAAAAGATGGGAGACCTTCCCTGCAGTCTGGGTATCAAGTGTTAATCACCTCCCCGATTGTTTTTATCATAATGTATTACAATTATAATAATTATGACCATAAAGGCAAATTAATAAACAATTCAGTTGTTTTTTCACATTTGTGTTCTAGCCCGTCAATTATTACAGTAAATATGGAAAGTATATGGCATAGGCTTAATCAAGAGTATTGATTAGGCTATTTATTTATGATTGCAACACCCATCTATCTATCTTGTTATCATGACTTGACCTGAGATAAATGTACCTGTAGCTGTGCAGTTGTCAATAAAAGACAAAGAGGCTGAGTGGCTAAAGACAGATCGATGGATGGGCAGACTCACAGGCAGACAGGAGAACTTCTCCTTTTCCCATCACTCTTATTAATGAGGAAGTGGACACATGACTATTTGCCCTTCCTGAAAGAGTCTAAACAAGGCTAAGACATGCTAACCTTTCACCATTACCTTAACAGGGGAGGTTAGCATGTCTTGGCAGTATGATCTTCGACCCTCTGTAACTTTCTCACTCATCACTACTCTCGATTCATTCAGGATTATCCGTAATCATGGTAGCATCAACTTTAAGGTAGAAGTGTTTAGAAACATATTCTATTCTTATTTACAATAAAAGTGACTCCAAAATGACACAATACATTACTTACCATTCATTTCTATTGGGCACAACATAATACAAAACACGTCCAAAACGAACTGCAGATGCATCCAACAATTTGTAGAGTCACAAGCTTGATGATATCATTGTGTGCTAGAAATATGAGACCAAATACTAAACTTTTGACTACTTTATTCATAAGAATCTTTAGAGACATCAATAATTTTGACCTCTACCTTTTTGCGTAAAAAAAAATATTACTTGTTAAACAAAAGATCTCTTTCTCTAAGCAATTGTATTAGTTTAAAATAATATTATCACACCATTTCTTTTTGCATACAATATACAGCTCAGTATTTAAATGATTTGTTTTATACAGCATTATTGTTAATCTTTATCAAGTGTGTCACGTATGTACATACACACATACAAATAATTGTCTGAATATGAAGTGACAACCAATATCATAATATTTTATGAATTTAGTTGTCAGGGGCAACGCACAAATATATATAAATATTACACCAATACCACATAGCTCATTTCCATCAGCTAATTTAATCTGTACTCCATGATGGCTCCTGAGTGGTGCAGCAGTCTAAGGCACTGCATCTGTACTCCATGATGGCTCCTGAGTGGTGCAGCAGTCTAAGGCACTGCATCTGTACTCCATGATGGCTCCTGAGTGGCGCAGCAGTCTAAGGCACTGCATCTGTANGCATCTGTACTCCATGATGGCTCCTGAGTGGTGCAGCAATCTAAGGCACTGCATCTGTACTCCATGATGGCTCCTGAGTGGCGCAGCAGTCTAAGGCACTGCATYTCTGTGCTAGAGGTGTCACTACAGATATCCTGGTTTGACTCCAGGCTGTATCACAACCAGCTGTGATTGGGAGTCCCATAGGGCGGCGCACAATTGGCTCAGCGTCGTCTGATGTAGGCCGTCATTGTAAATACGAATTTGTTCTTAACTGACTTGCCTAGTTAAAATAAAATAAAAAATAGATCAGAACAGTAATCTCATTCTGCTGGCCAGCGGCTGCCCAGCACATGTGAGATTTGGTGCTGAGATTATGCAGAAAATATAAACAGGACACTCAACAGGGTTCTCCCCAGTGGAAATGACTTGATTGGCTGACAGCTACAGTGACCCATATTCATATTTCCTCCTCCTCCTACCTGACATCTTTCCTCTGTGTCACGCCCTGACCTTAGAGATCTTTTTTATGTCTCTATTTTGGTTGGTCAGGGCGTGAGTTGGGGTGGGCATTCTATGTTTTTGTTCTATGTTTTCCATTTCTATGTGTTTGGCCGGGTGTGGTTCTCAATCAGAGGCAGCTGTCTATCGTTGCCCGCTGCGAGGGTCCCCAGTCCGGGGTAGGGGGTGAGGGTCCCCGCTCCAGAGGCGCCACATAAGTGGGCCAAGCTTAAGGTGGAGCGGGGTCCACGTCCCGCACCAGAGCCTCCACCGCGGATAGATGCCCACCCAGACCCTCCCCTATAGGTTTAGGTTTTGCGGCCGGAGTCCGCACCTTTGGGGGGAGGGGGTACTGTCACGCCCTGACCTTAGATCCTTTTTATGTCTCTATTTTGGTTGGTCAGGGCGTGAGTTGGGGTGGGCATTCTATGTTTTTGTTCTATGTTTTCCATTTCTATGTGTTTGGCCGGGTATGGTTCCCAATCAGAGGCATCTGTCTATCGTTGTCTCTGATTGAGAACCATACTTAGGTAGCCTTTTCCCACCTGTGTTTTGTGGGTAGTTGTTTTCTGTTTTGTGTGAGTACCTGACAGAACTGTTGCGTTTTGTTCCACTTGTTTTTATTTCAGTGTTCAGGTGATAATAAACATCATGAACACGTACCACGCTGCGCTTTGGTCTACTCCTTCTTCCTCAGACGAACATCGTTACACTCTGCTACTATCCAACAGCCATCAACAGCTTTAAAACTATATTTTGATGTTGTCAAAGAAATATATAATATGTGTGGAATCCTTAAGAGTATTCTCCTCTTCCAAAGCAAACTGAAAATATTAGCTAGCATTCAGTAGGATATTATAGAAACTGCATCTCAGTACCCAAATCTGTCAGGAGAAATTAAACCTATACAACCTGTCTTGCTCCCACTACGGTTTCCAACAGTACTGTATGTAGTATGTACTGTTCAGTATGTCTATGGTTACTATTGCTAACCTCTGGTTTGGTCTTCCCACATGTAACGGTTTTCTTCCTGGGATGAAGGAGAGGACCAAAACGCAGCGCGGCTAGTGTTCAACATGTTTAATAAAGAATAATAACGTGAACACTACAAGCTACAAAACAATAAATGTGAAAACCGAAAACAGTCCTATCTGGTGCAGAACACAAAGACAGGAAACAATCACCCACAAACCAACAGTGCAAACAGGCTACCTTAATATGGTTCCCAATCAGAGACAATGCAAAACACCTGCCTCTGATTAAGAACCATATTAGGCCAAACAACAAACCCAACATAGAAACACAAAACATAGACTACACCCACCCAGCTCACGTCCTGACCAACTAAACAAAGACTAAACCAAGGAAATAAGGTCAGGAACGTGACACCACACTTGTTATTTCCCTACAGGCAAGCAGTAAAGCTAAAGATGTTTTTAGTTATTTAATGAAATATACATGCYCGCCAGAACTTCCTATTTCCTAGTTGTGATGTCGGTTATATGACTTTGTTTCATTCATGTGCTTTTTGGTCAGAACAACAATTCTTCAATAAGATTTTAGCTGGCTAGATAGTCTAGCTGACGTTGCTAATAATAAAGTTAGCTAGCTTGCTTAACATTGACAATATGTTCAACTGTATTTAACTAGGCAACTGAATTAAGAAAAAATTGTTATTTACAATGACAGCCTACCACGGCTAACGGTGCACTGCTCTATGGGACTCCCAAACCCAGCCAGATGTGATGCAGCCTGGATTCAAACTAGGTACTGCAGTGATGCCATTTGTACTGAGATACAGTGGCTTAGACCACTACACCACTCGGGAGGCCCATTATCTATATTGATAAGGTTGTCTCAAATGGATTTGTTGTCACCTTTTAAAAGGTCAGTGGTGAAACATCACATGGCAACTTGAGCAAAAACATTTTCTCAAATTTTYCCACTTGTAATTCCAACTTGGAGGGTCGTTCAAGTGAAACTTCGCAGTTGGAACTATGAATTTCCAATAACTCTGATAGCACGTGAACGTGACTGTCACGTCCACATCAGCTCCCCCACTCCGGGAGCTCGACGTCACAGGTCTACTAACCACCAATCCTGGAACCCATCTTTACGCACACCTGGCAACCATCATTACGCACACCTGCGTCTCATCATCATCAGTAACACCTAGACTTCATTACGCCCTTGATTACTTATCCTTTATAGCACTATAGCACTCTTTTGTTAGCAGTCATCGGGTGCTATTGTTTATGTTTCCATGTCAGACGGTTCTCTTGTTTTGTATTGCGTCATGCTCGTTATTATTAAACTCACTAACTGCACTTGCTTCCTGACTCCCTGCATCTACGTTACAGAATACTACCTCATCCCGCCTATGCCATTAGATCACTACTGGACTCCCGACGTCCTGACGCGCGTCTCCAGCCGCAGGACGACACGGGCCAAGAAGACGGCCCTGAAAGCGAGATCTCAGATGAGGTGGAAATCTCAGATGATGTTGGAATCTAGAATGTCATCCACCGGGAACCCAACACCGCTCATCTGGACCGTACCTTTCCCAGTCCACCAGGTGCTGGAGCCGACCCCCACGCCGTCGGGAGTCCAGGAGTGATCTGACAGCATAGGCTCCCCTCGATGTCCAAGGGAGGTGGAGGGGTGTTGTGTGAGACGGCATCAGCCAGGGGACCAGGAACCACCAGGAGGGAAACATGAATAGAGGRTGCACCTGATAAAGGTGCTGTGTACTTACTGTATGACAGGTGTGAACTGGTCACAGTGAGAACAGGTGGTTCGATCAAACATTCAGTGGAACATAGTGTGAAAGCTGTGTAGTTTATTCCCTGGAACAGCAACAACCCACACTAGAACTCTCTCAAATTCTGTATAGTTCATGCCTGTATAAACCCCTATCTCTGTCTTTCTCTAGCTCCCTTCCTTGATTTTGTCATTTTCATGTCTCATCTTCTTCCCCTCTAGCTTTCCCTCTSCCCTCCCCCTCTCTCTCTCCTACAGGCTGTGRTAACTGCAGTATTCAGGGCAGAATTCACTTCACTAGATTGTCCATAATGCAAAATAAATAGCACTTCCATGCGAAGTAAACCATGTGAAAGTCAAGGAAGGATTGTGTCAAACTGCATGACATAGATTCGATTTTGATTCTGTGTACTTTAGATTATTTTTGTCCAGACACTATTCTGGATATGTATAAAAACCCTACTTTCCTTGATTGGATCAAGACCTTGGTTTTGGCCCAGAAGAAATGAGAGCCTCACACATTGATAACAATACCACTAAAATGTGTTCTGTGTGGGCAAAGCTTGAGTGGCACTTTTACTTGTACATCGTTTTAACATAAACCCCGACAAGGTAAAAGAGCTTGGCATTCAATTAAAGACCTTGAATCATTGGTACTTGCCTAAACTTTACTAAATGACACCAATTGTCTCTATCTCTGAGTGGGCTCTACACAGAGCAATTCCTTTCTGATTACGTACAGAGTGAAAAGATGGGGGAGGTGAGACAGCGAGAGAGAGAGATGAGTGGGCCAGTGGTAGAGAGAAAGATGAGTGGGCTAGTGGTGGGGRGAGAGAGAGAGAGAGCATAACAATGGCTCAGGACAGAATAAGAAACGAAGCATCGACTCACGTACATGAATGAATGTATGAACAATTTGAAGGACAATTAAATGAACTAACTACATCACACTGAGGAACATTGACAGACATAATTAAAAAGAAATTTGATAATTTGTTACCGCAGTGAATGTAGGAGAATAAACAGCAGAGGATTGGCAGGGGGAGAGAGAGAGAGAGAGAGAGACACACACCCTGATATTAACAGGAGATCCATGACACATCCTCCCCTACTTAATTAGTGGTAAATTGACTGCAGAAATCAGTCGTACGGCTGCTCTCGTTGTCACGGCACTATGTCATGACGAGAACCGCTCGTGTCATTGGGAAATTAATTTCTGAGAATGAATTATCGTGACTGATTACGGATGCTTTGATGTCAGAGATGGACGAGGCTTGGGAAGAGGAGAGAATGGTCTGGCCTCGGCCTGTTTGGTCTGAGAGACAAGGCTTGAAAAGAGGAGAGAGGGTCTGGCATCGGCCTGTATGTTTTGGTCTGAGAGACAAGGCTTGGAAAGAGGAGAAGGGGTCTGGCCGCGGCCTGTTTGGTCTGAGAGACAAGGCTTGAAAAAGAGGAGAGAGGGTCTGGCATCGGCCTGTTGGTCTGAGAGACAAGGCTTGAAAAGAGGAAGAGGGTCTGGCATCGGCCTGTTTGGTCTGAGAGACAAGGCTTGAAAAGGAGGAGAGAGGGTCTGGCATCGGCCTGTTTGGTCTGAGAGACAAGGCTTGAAAAGGAGGAAGTGTTGTGATGGCTGTATGGTCTGTATTGTCTCCTGTGATGACAAACCTTGAGTAGCTGGCTGCTCTCACAGTGAGACTTGGTTCTGGGCTGCCAATACTAGTTTTGTCTGTCTCTCTTATGGTCCCAGTGTTAATGCCAGCAGTAAGGAGGGAGAGTGACTCGCTATGTTCCCAGTGTTAATGCCAGCAGTAAGGAGGGAGAGTGACTCTATGGTCCCAGTGTTAATGTCAGCAGTAAGGGGGAGAGTGACTCGCTATGTTTCCCAGTGTTAATGCCAGCAGTAAGGAGGGAGAGTGACTCTATGGTCCCAGTGTTAATGTCAGCAGTAAAGAGGGGGGTGATCTCTATGGTCACAGTGTTAATGCCAGCAGTAAGGAGGGAGAGTGACTGTATGGTCCCAGTGTTAATACCAGCAGTAAGGAGGGAGAGTGACTCTCTATGGTCCCAGTGTTAATGCCAGCAGTAAGGGAGGGAGAGTGACTCTATGGTCCAGTGTTAATGTCAGCAGTAAGGAGGGAGGGTGACTCTCTATGGTCCCAGTGTTAATGCCAGCAGTAAGGAGGGAGAGTGACTGTATGGTCCAGTGTTAATGAGCAGTAAGGGGTGAGAGTGACTGTATGGTCCCAGTGTTAATGCCAGCAGTAAGGAGGTGAGAGTGACTGTATGGTCCCAGTGTTAATGCAGCAGTAAGGAGGTGAGAGTGACGGTATGGTCCCAGTGTTAATGCCAGCAGTAAGGAGGGAGAGTGACTCTCTATGGTCCCAGTGGTTAATGCCAGCAGTAAGGAGGGAGAGTGACTCTCTATGGTCCCAGTGTTAATGCAGCAGTAAAGGGAGGGAGAGTGACTCTCTATGGTCCCAGTGTTAATGCCAGCAGTAAGGAGGGAGAGTGACTCTCTATGGTCCCAGTGTTAATGCCAGCAGTAAGGAGGGAGAGGTGACTCTCTATGGTCCCCAGTGTTAATGCCAGCAGTAAGGAGGTGAGAGTGACTGTAATGGTCCCAGTGTTAATGCCAGCAGTAAGGAGGTGGAGTGACTGTATGGTCCCAGTGTTTAATGCCAGCAGTAAGGAGGTGAGAGTGACTGTATGGTCCCAGTGTTATGCCAGCAGTAAGGAGGTGAGAGTGACTGTATGGTCCCAGTGTTAATGCCAGCAGTAAGGAGGGAGAGTGACTCTCTATGGTCCCAGTGTTAATGCCAGCAGTAAGGAGGGAGAGTGACTGTATTGTCCCAGTGTTAATGCCAGCAGTAAGGAGGTGGAGTGGACTGTATGGTCCCAGTGTTAATGTCAGCAGTAAGGAGGGAGAGTGATCTTCTATGGTCCCAGTGTTAATGCCAGCAGTAAGGAGGGAGGGTGAAACGACGTGCTCAATAGGACTTCCCTCGTATCATGATGACACCCCTCCAGAAAAGGACATTGTTTTATGGGCAGTTTGGAACACCGTATCTCACTAATTACTTCCAAGATGGGTGTCAGTTGTGTTTGTTTTGTCTTATCCCATGTCTTATCCAGTGTAAATAGACGGTTCTTTTCGTATATATTTTAATCTCAACTTTCTATCTACGAACTAAATATACTTTCCTGCAACCCGCCTCACCCAATGTGGTTACGGATCTGCTATTTTTTATTCCTTATAACTGGAACCTCCATCAGGAGCTAGCCAGCTAAACTAGCTACTAGTCTTTGTTAGCACGGCTAGCGGTCTTCACCTTTAGCTCAGACATATCCTGCAGTCTGCACAGCGCGATACCAACCCAGAGCATATTAGACTGCTTCTCTCTACCACATCACCAGATTCCTGCCGCTCTGGATCAGCTGCAAACGAGTGGCTACTGTTTAGCTAACGCCTCTGTCCCGAAGCAAGCACCAGTTAGCCTTGAGCTAGCCTCGAGCTAGGCCCATATACCAGCTAATTCTAGGGCTACAATACCTCCTTTGCCAACTTGACCTGGACCCTTTATTGTCGACACGGAGCCCCCGCCAATCTATCGACTGGTCTTGCCGACGTAATCACCACCGATGTGGTGTCAACAGGCTATTCCGTTACGATGTTTGCTGAAAGAATCAACTGCTAGCCCCGACCCGCTAGCTCTCCTGAACGCCGTGTCCCCGCTTTGCCTAGTGTAGTAGTGACTACCGAACGGCCCCCTGACTCACCTATTGCTCTTCATTGGACCCTATGATCACTCGGCTCCACAGCTGATGGCCCCCTGGACTGTTTTCAATAACATGTACCTCCATTTGTTAATGTGTCGGGCCCCAGCCTCGAACTTCATGTATGTACCTAACTGACCCGCTTCTGCCCATTCATCTCCATTTACCTGTTGTTGTCTTTAGCTCTTCCAATCAACACCTGGGATTGGGAGAGACTAAGTCATATGCCTTGGTCTACTGCTGTCTCGGCTAGTTTCTTTGTTTTATTTCACTGTAGAGCCCTCAGTCCCATCAAACATGCCTTAGATAGCTCTTTTGTCCCACCCCACACACATGCAGACTTCACCTGGCTTAACTGGTGCCTCCAGAGATTAGACCTCTCTCATCAATCACCAACGCCTAGGTTTTCTCACCTGTGCCCCCGTCCTCCCATACCCTTGTCTGTACATTATGCCCTGATCTATTCTACCACGCCCAGAAATGTGCTCCTTTTTGTTCTCTGTTTCCCAACGCACTAGAAAACCAGTTCTTTACAGACCTTTAGCCGTACCCTTATCCTACTCCTCCTCTGTGTTCCTCTGGTGATGTAGAGGTTAACCCAGGCCCCTGTAGCCCCAGTTCCACTCCTATTCCCCAGGCGCTATCATTTGTTTGACTTCCGTAACCGATAAAAGCTTGGTTTCATGCATGTTAACATCAGAGCCTCCTCCCTCAGTTTGTTTTATTCACTGTGTTTAGCACACTCCGCCAACCCTGATGTTCTAGCCATGTCTGAAATCCTGGCTTAGGAAGGCAGCAAAAAATTCGGACTTCCATCCCAACTACAACATTTTCCGCCAAGATAGAACTGGCAAAGGGGGAGGAGTTGCAATCTACTGCTAGAGATAGTCTGCAGAGTTCTGTCTGCTATCCAGGTCTGTTGCCAAACAGTCGAGCTTCTACTTTTAAAAATCCACCTTTCCAGAAATAAGTCTCTTAACTGTTGCCGCTTGTTAAGGACCCCCCTGCAGCCCCGCTGTGACTGGAACCATATGTGAATTGATTGCCCCCCATTTATCTGTCAGAGTTCATACAGCTGCAGGGGTCCTCCTGGCCTATCCCAGTGCTCCCTCCCTCCTTGGTCATGTTTCCTGAAGAAGCCTCTCGCATTGACAAGATATGTTGGGGATCCCCATGAGCTCCGACAGGCGATCCGTCCGCAACCCACCGGCAGTTGCAAAATTTTGCATCTAACTAAAATGTTTGGTGCAGTATTTTTCAATGACAAAATATGCTGAAAACAAGTCATCTCTCATTGAATGAAGCAAAGACTTAATTGAAGAATCCCCACCATTGACCAATCATTGAACGAAGTGGTGAAAAGAAAACTCACTGGAACTCAAAACAAATACGTCACAAAATGTTTTTTAATATATGCACGAACTCTATACCGAAACTGTTTCGGTTTGGAAGCATGCGTACGCCTTTCGCTTCCAACTCCACAACATGGTGGAACTCCAAGCCGGGAGGTGTTCCACCGTGTTTTGAGATCTTATTGTTTCCATCCCACATAGTCGGTGTGGCAATACTCCTTTTATGGGGTTGTAGTTTGTCAAAAAACCTCAAAGAAGGAAGAAGAAAGAAGAAAAGAAAGAAACAAAGAGGATCTATTATATTAACAAGATAGCCAAGTGACCGCTCTAACATGGAAACACATGTTCTCAATTATTTATTTTTTAAATTTTATTTCACACCTTTACTTTAACCAGGTAGGCTAGTTGAGAAAAGTTCTCATTTGCAAACTGCGACCTGGCCGCAGATAAAAGCAAAGCATCGACACATACAACAACAACAGCAGAGTAACGCATGGAATAAACAAACATACAATCAATAATACAGTGAAAGAAATCTATATACAGCATGTGCAATGAGGTAGGATAAGAGAGGTAAGGCAATATAAATTAGGCCGTGGTGGCGAAGTAATTGCAATATAGTGCAATTAAACACTGGAATGGTAGAATGTGCAGAAGATGAATTGTGCAAGTAGAGATACTGGGGTGCAAAGGAGCAAGATAAATAAATAAATACAGTAATGGGGATGAGGTGATTGGATGGGCTATTTTACAGATGAGGCTATGTACAAGGTGCAGTGATCTGTGAGCTGCTCTGACAGCTGGTGCTTAAAAGCTAGTGAGGGAGGTGAGAGTCTCCAGCTTTAGTGATTTTTGCAGTCGTTCCAGTCATTGACAGCAGAGAACTGGAAGGAGGCGGCCGAAGAAAGAATTGGCTTTGGGGGGTGACCAGAGATATACCTGCTGGAAGCGTGCTACAGGTGGTGCTGTTATGGTGACCAGCGAGCTGAGATAAGGCGGGGCTTTATCTAACAGAGACTTGTAGATGACCTGGAGCCCAGTGGGTTTGCGACGAGTAATGAAGCGGAGGGGCAGCCAACGAGTAGGCGTCAAGTATCGCAGTGGTGGGTGTATATGCGGGCTTTGGTGACAAAACGGATGCCACTGTGGTAGACTGCATTCAATTTGTTGGTAGAGTGTTGGAGGCTATTTTATAAATGACATCGCCGAAGTCGAGGATTGGTAGGATAGTCAGTTTTACGAGGGTATGTTTGGCAGCAGAGTGAAGGATGCTTTGTTGCGGAATAGGAAGCCAATTCTAGATTTAATTTTGGATGGAGATCTTAATGTGAGTCTGAAGGAGAGTTTACCAGTCTAACCAGACATCTAGGTATTTGTAGTTGTCCACATATTCTAAGTCAGAACCGTCCAGGGTACAGGGTGCTGGACGGGCGGGCAGGTGCGGGCAGTGATCGGTTGAAGAGCATGCATTTAGTTTACTTGATTTAAGAGCAGTTGGAGGCCACGGAAGGAGAGTTGGTATGGCATTGAAGCTCATCTGGAGGTTAGTTAACACGAGTGTCCACAGATGGGCCAGAAGGTATACAGAATGGTGTCGTCTGCCGTAGAGGTGGATCAAAGAATCCCACCAGCAGCAAGAGCGACATCTTGATGTATACAGAGAAGAGAAGTCGGCCCGAAAATTGAAACCTGTGGCACCCCATAGAGACTGCAAGAAACTGAACAGACCTCCGATTTAACACACGAACTCTACAGAGAAGTAGTTGGTGAAGCATCCGAGGCAATCATTGAGAAACAGGCCTGAGTCTGTCATAGAATGTTGTGATTGACAGAGTCCGACAAGCCATAGCCAGTCGATGAAAGACGGCTGACAGTAATGTCCTTATCGATGGCGGTTATGATATCGTTAGGATTTGAAAGCATGGCTGAGGGTGCACATGACCAGCTTCTGAAACCCAGATTTGCATAGCAGAGAAGATACGGGCGGGAATCGAAATGGTCGGCAACTCTGTTTATTAACGTTGGCTTTCGAAGACTTTATGAATGGCCTGGTAGTATGATAGACTTGGATCTTTTCTGTCCTGTGCTGGAGGTGTCACAGCCCCATGATCCTAGCCCTATGAAAGGCAGATTGGTCACCTTTTGAGGTCATGAAGATATCGGCGATAAATGTATTGCGTACGGCAAATGTTGTTACTCTGGTATCGCGGATACTTTAGAATCGTCCAGGCTAGAATTATCGATATAGAGCGTCTGTAGACACGCTTTGAGATCACTGCGAGAGTCTCCCTAGGCAAGATTGTCCGCCAGCTCAATTATGGTTAGAATGAGAGAGGTTCTGAAGCAGACATGTGCTATAGGTCGACATTTGCCGTCTTAAAGGAGGTTCCAGATTCTAGCGCTATTTTTAGGGTCGATTGCGCGCTTGAAGGTTCTAGGAGAAGTATGCAGGTGGGAACCCATCTTTAGCATCGAGGCTGATACAGTGTGAACTGTTCTCAAAGTTTAGCCGGAATGGCCGTTCGTGATCCACTTATACATTTTTACGTTTTTATCCCTACCTACATTTAACAGAACGATACAAACATTAAAGATTCAAATATAAAGGCCGAATTGTATTCTGACAACTTTCCGATTCAGAGCCTCCATACAAATAGGTTCTTATGCGTCAACTCATTGGGCGGCACTGGTTGGACCCCGCTGACATCTGATGGTGGCGCTTCATCCCGCTTGCACCTCAAAAATTCATTCGCCGCTGGCGGTGTTCGACTGTCTGCATTGACAGTGGTTTCGTTTCATGTCCTCGTTTATGAAGAAGCATTGCTATCGTTTGACGTGTGCAGCGCGCATGGTTGTCGAAATCGAGGACGGGAAGACGTAGCAAGATATTATGGATTTGGTTCGCAGATACAGAGAAAGTCAAAGAGTAATCAGTTCAATGATTGTGCTCTGCGAGATACAGAAGAAGAAGAGAGAAGTATTTCCACAGCTTCCACGAGCTCCTTTTCGCAATTGGTGAAAGCATCATATTTGAAGTAAGTTTTCAGGTTTAGCGTCGGTTTTAAGGTTGTCCGTGAACACCTTTTACGAAAGTAAAAGTCGCTGTGTAAGTTTAACCGTTAGACCTTTGGCTCCACCTAACAGAAGTTAATCAGATAAGAGAGATCGGTTTTCCATATTCAGCCTAACATTATGTTTACGTCTGTGCTAGTAAGACAGCGCATATACAGTGCAGTGTTGTAAGTACAGTATATGATGATTAGATAATGTGGGGTAACTAGTGGCTACAGCCAGTTCAGTGTTCAGCAAGTAACATTCAGCCATTTGAAATCCATTCAACTCAGTTAGATTTTCGTACTTGAACTCAAAACAACCATTGTTATTATCAATCTGTTAACGTTTACTCAAAGATAACAAATTTGAGATTGCCTGTTGTGTCGTACAGGGTAAAAATCTAGCATAGCCTAGTTACTTACTGCCAGAAGTAGCGGCTACCAGATCTTAACTAGTTAATTGTTTTTTTCTGTTCTAAAGACCAATGGTAGTCCAGGCCTATACTTTAAACTACACATTTTAGTAATTTAATCTTGGGTGATCCCTTAATTATACATTTCCATAGAGATATGACACATTACTTAACTTGTATTTCAGACCTTTCAAGATCAGGGGTCCTGTACAGCCGTGTTTGAAAACACTTTTCCCAGCAACTCAGCAATGGTACTAGGAAAAGGTTTTCACGCTCCTGGTATAAGACAATTCGATGGCCTTGAATATTTGTAAGTCAAGATTCATTTATTGTTTCGGCCTGTAGGCATTTCTCTGCCCAATAGACCTGAATCTGCCTTCGCAGTCACAGTCAGGTTTTTGTAACTGGAAAAGTGCTGTTAAAAGAATTCTGCGTTTAAGCCCCATTCGAAGCGCAGAGCATCTATCAATGCTATGTTGTTGGATCAGCATTAAAGGCTATTGACAGCAGACTCATTCTATGTTAATGTCATAAATGAGGACGCAGAAAAGAAAGTGGGGAAAACTGTACTTACATAATAAAACAAGTGCAGATGTGGTTCCTATTAACTGCCACTTCAAAATAAAGAGGCAGAGACGTCGATCGAGAGTCTGATGACTGTCACAGACAAGGGTCATTTTTGACAATCTTAGAAGAAATAGCAAAGCATGACCTCTATAGAGAAAGGATGTAATGCCACTGTGGCAATGCTAAGTACACAGCCACCAATCCAGAGCAAGTTCTTGAGGTTCTTAACTGAGAGGGTACAAAGGTTAACTAATAGAGAAGTAAGAGAAGTGAGTTTTAGTGTCATTGCAGATGAAACCACAAGATTTAAAGAAAACATAACAAATGTACTTTAGTTGTGATGTTATCCATTACAACGGGGCCGTCCACAAAGCTTTGTTACACTTTCACGTCAGCTGACAAGCTTAGATGCACGCAGGTCTTTTTATCAGGTGCTGACAGTCGCACAGCTGGCTGCAGAAGGCGTTTTTCAAAGAGAATTGCGAGATTAATGCAAGGGGTCCAGCTTCTCAACCAACAAAGAGCACAACATTCTTGATGAGGAGCCGTTGGCCTTTGCTCAGACCTTGAGTCAGACTTTAGAGGACTCAAACACGAGGTTTCATCAAACTAAGCGGTTCTTGAATAGGGGAGAAAAATAGTGGAAGGGACAGACCGCTACTCTCGCTTGACTTTGTTGTGTTCTCCTAGACCTTATAAAACGGTGTTCCATGAGACAGCTATTCGCCTTGTCAAGATTTCTGTTGTTTACACCAGATCAGCAGTGCTTCTTCGAAGAGAAGCTTCTCAGCTTTAAAACTGAATTAAACCCCACTTAGGACAACAATGATTGATGACAGGTTAAGTCACCTCGAATTCTCCGTGTTGATCAAGGAGGGCCCGCTCCCTCAAAAAGGTCCCAAAAAAAAAAAAATTTGGGCCATGAGTTTGTGAAACATTTTGCCAGTTCTCACCAGAAATACAGCATTATGCTGTTTTAAATTAGCTAGGATAATTTGGCACTTAGGCGGTCCTCTGGTCATGATTTAAACCTGCACTGTGGTACTAGCTAGTAACTGAACATTCTAAGAGATAAATCCAAGGGTATGCATCACACATTATTTAAATGGTCTTGATTAAGGCCAATTCTAAATGTTTGCTTTGCTATTAGTTAACAAATAATATATATTGAGCATAAATATGACTCTGTAAGTTTGTAATATTGATGGCATATTATATATTCTTTTTTTCAGTCATTTATGCTTGATACCTGGTATGTCACACTGCAGTGTGTTTGTTTTGTAATTTACTTTTTGTAAATTAAACTAAGCATTTGCGTGTTACATAAATTGGCAATCTTATCTCCTTGGCTGCTTGAGCTTTATTTTCTGAAAATATGTTGGATGTTCACGCTTTCGACCCCAGATTATATATTCATGAAAACAGAGTGAACAAGTCTCTCGGTGTGTGAGAGAGAAAGAAAGACATTGGAGGCTTGCAGTTCTGAGGTACAGAGCACTGACTATTCATAGTATGTTAAGAAAATTTTCTAGTAAAAGTAACCCTTTTGGACCAACATTATCTGCACATTGAAGAACTCTGGGTTAAAGTGAATTATCACTTCTACCTCTAATCCGCAATCATAGGATCTCATCTCATGCTTCCTTAGATGCCAGGTTAGGGTTTTTGCACACACATTTTCTGTCATGGTCTATGCACCCCTGAAGTAGACTTGGCCACCCCTTGTATAAAACTTTTTTTTGGCCCGCCAAAAAAAACAGTTTTTTCGCCGCGCTAAAAAGTCCCCCCAAAAAACCCCTTGGGGAAATCTCACTGCAGATTTTGGGGCAGTAAATCCTCTCGCTTCGCTCTGAAAAAAAACGAATCTGATTGCAGTAAACAACCTGCCAACCAAGGTGGAAGTCAAAAAACCGAGCTATAATTGTGTCTTACTTTGTACTTCTAACTGCCATGAAAAACAATTGTCCAACTAATATTACTTTTCCACAATAGCACAACGTTTTGCGTTCAGCGTATGTCATGGTGCATACGCGCTGATAATTATTGTGCAGACGTGTCGTCCTTTACAAAATCTCCTGAACTCGGTCCAGTGTGTTTCGAGACCGAGTAATAAGGTATGGGGAATCGTCGTTACCCAGCTTCTTGGTATTGATACATGTCTCAATTTAGATAGCTAAACCTTCTTCAGTCCAGAGTCATGTGATATCTGTTGTTAGGCGTCCAGCTACAGCCTAACAGTCAGCAACACTGTTTTGGATGCAATGTCATCATCGTTGATAGACACTGTAGTAGATATTGAATACATAGGCTTGGTATAATTAGGCTCTTCACAATGGCCTAAATAATTGACCAAACAACTGCACCAGAGATTGGGCGCATGCGACAGGCGCAGCCTCAGCTGACAGGCCAGTCTCCCTGTCCAGGTAGCCCATGTCAAACTGAGTAGGGCAAAACACCTTAAAACAATCCATCTAACCCTTCTTACAACTTTGCTGGCTGTATTCCCGTCACTCTAAAACATAGGCTAGAAGTTCACTTTAAATCTTGGCTAAAATGCAACGATTTGAGTAAAACTGTTAAAAAAACTATAGTTTATAGCATATCTGAATATTTTAGGCTATTTATCATATGGAAACATAAATAAAATAGTGTACATAATATTAGCATCACATGCATTATTGTTTTAATTCAATTTTTCTATTTCCAATGTGTTACATGTAATATGTTGGTTTAACCATAATGCATAATAAGCATCATCAACAGGGGAACATATTGTGGGGGACAGGGGTGAACATATCAACAGGGGGGACAATATTGTGGGGGGACAGGGGAACATATCAACAGGGTGGGACAGGGGGAACATATCAACAGGGGGGACAGGGGAACATATTGTGGGGGGACATATTGTGGGGGGACAGGGGGGACATATTGTGGGGGGACAGGGGAAATATCAACAGGGGGACATATTGTGGGTGACAAGGGGGAACATATCAACAAGGGGGGACTATTGTGGGGGGACAGGGGGAACATATCAACAGGGGGGACAGGGGGAAGATATTGTGGGGGGACAGGGGAAATATCAACAGGGGGGACAGGGGGAACATATTGTGGGGGGACAGGGGGAACATATCAACAGGGGGGACAGGGGACATATTGTGGGGGGACAGGGGCACAATATCAACAGGGGGGAAGGGGGAACATATTGTGGGGGGCAGGGGGAACATATCAACAGGGAGGACATCTTGT
>NC_036851.1:49609210-49610563 GCF_002910315.2 Salvelinus sp. IW2-2015
TCGGCCTGTTTGGTCTGAGAGACAAGGCTTGAAAAGAGGAGAGAGGGTCTGGCATCGGCCTGTATGGTCTGTATTAGTCTCTTGTGATGACGAAACCTTGAGTAGCTGGCTGCTCTCACGTGAGACTTGGTTCTGGGCTGCCAATACTAGTTTTGTCTGTACTCTCTATAGTCCCAGTGTTAATGCCAGCAGTAAGGAGGGAGAGTGACTCTCTATGTTCCCAGTGTTAATGCCAGCCGTAAGGAGGGAGAGTGATTGTATGGTCCCAGTGTTAATGCCAGCAGTAAGGAGGGAGAGTGACTGTATGGTCCCAGTGTTAATGCCAGCAGTAAAGAGGGAGAGTGACTCTCTATGGTCCCAGTGTTAATGCCAGCAGTAAGGAGGGAGGGTGACTGTTTGGTCCTAGTGTTAATGCCAGCAGTAAGGAGGTGAGAGTGACTGTATGGTCCCAGTGTTAATGCCAGCAGTAAGGAGGGGAGAGTGACTGTATGGTCCCAGTGTTAATGCCAGCAGTAAGGAGGGAGAGTGACTCTCTATGGTCCCAGTGTTAATACCAGCAGTAAGGAGGGAGAGTGACTCTCTATGGTCCCAGTGTTAATGCCAGCAGTAAGGAGGGAGAGTGGTCCCAGTGTTATTGCCAGCAGTAAGGAGGAAGAGTGACTCTTCTATGGTCCACGTGTTAATTGCCAGCAGTAAGGAGGTGACGAGTGACTGTATGGTCCCAGTGTTAAGATAGCCAGCAGTAAGGAGGTGAGAGTGACTTGAGTATGTGCCACGTGTTATGCCAGCAGTAAGAGGTGAGAGTGACTGTATGGTCCCAGTGTTAATGCACTAGTAGGGAGCGTGAGAGTGTACTGTATGGTCCCAGTGTTAATGCAGCAGTAAGGAGGGAGAGTGACTCCGTAATTTCCCAGTGCGTTAATCGCAGCAGTAGAGGAGGGTAGGACTGTATTGTCCAGTGTTAATGCCAGCAGTAAGGAGGTGGAGAGTGACTGTATGGTCCAGTGTTAATGTCAGCAGTAAGGAGGGAGAGTGACTCTCCTATGGTCCAGTGTTAATGCCAGCAGTAAGAGGGAGGGTGAAACGACGTGCTCAATAGACTTCCCTCGTATCATGATGACACCCCTCCAGAAGACATTGGTTTATGGGCAGTTTGGAACACCGTATCTCACTAATTACTTCCAAGATGGTGTAGCAGTGTGTTTGTTTTTTGGTCTTATCCCATGTCTTATCCAGTGTAAATAGACGGTTCTTTTTCGTATATATTTAATCTCAACTTTCTATCTACGAACTAAATATACTTTCCTGCAACCCGCCTCACCCAATGTGGTACGGATGCTCTATTTTTTATTC
>NC_036851.1:49616580-49619337 GCF_002910315.2 Salvelinus sp. IW2-2015
TATTCCTTATAACTGGAACCTCCATCAGGAGCTAGCCAGCTAACTAGCTACTAGTCTTTGTTAGCCACGGCTAGCGGTCTTCACCTTTAGCTCAGACAATACCTGCCAGTCTGCACAGCGCGATACCAACCCAGAGCATATTAGACTGCTTCTCTCTACCACATCACCAGATTCCTGCCGCTCTGGATCAGCTGCAAACGAGTGGCTACTGTTAGCTAACGCCTCTGTCCCGAAGCAAGCACCAGTTAGCCTTGAGCTAGCCTCGAGCTAGGCCCATATACCAGCTAATTCTAGGGCTACAATACCTCYTTTGCCAATTGAYCTGGACCCTTTATTGTCGACACGGAGCCCCGCYAATCYATCGACTGGTCTGCCGACGTAATCACCCGATGTGGTSTCAACAGGCTATTCCGTTACGATGTTGCTGAAGAACCAACTGCTAGCCCCGACCCGCTAGCTCTCTGAACGCCGTGTCCCCCGCTTGCCTAGTGTAGTAGTGACTACCGAACGGCCCCCTGACTCACCTATTGCTCTTCATTGGACCCTATGATCACTCGGCTCCACAGCTGATGCCCCCTGGACTGTTTCAATAACACTGTACCTCATTTGTTAATGTGTCGGGCCCCAGCCTCGAACTCATGTATGTACCTAACTGACCCGCTCTGCCCATTCATCTCCATTTACCTGTTGTTGTCTTAGCTCTCCCAATCAACACCTGGGATTGGGAGAGCTAAGTCAATATGCCTTGTCTACTGCTGTCTCGGCTAGTTCTTTGTTTTATTTCACTGTAGAGCCCTCAGTCCCACTCAACATGCCTTAGATAGCTCTTTTGTCCCACCCCACACACATGCAGACTTCACCTGGCTTAACTGGTGCCTCCAGAGATTARACCTCTCTCATCATCACTCAACGCCTAGGTTTACCTCCACTGTGCCCCCGTCCTCCCATACCCTTGTCTGTACATTATGCCCTGAATCTATTCTACCACGCCCAGAAATGTGCTCCTTTTGTTCTCTGTTCCCAACRCACTAGACAACCAGTTCTTACAGCCTTTAGSCGTACCCTTATCCTACTCCTCCTCTGTGTTCCTCTGGTGATGTAGAGGTTAACCCAGGCCCTGTAGCCCCCAGTTCCACTCCTATTCCCCAGGCGCTATCATTTGTTGACTTCCGTAACCGTAAAAGCCTTGGTTTCATGCATGTTAACATCAGAAGCCTCCTCCCTCAGTTTGTTTTATTCACTGTTTTAGCACACTCCGCCAACCCTGATGTCCTAGCCATGTCTGAATCCTAGCTTAGGAAGGCCAGCAAAAATTCTGAAATTTCCATCCCCAACTACAACATTTTCCGCCAAGATAGAACTGGCAAAGGGGGAGGAGTTGCAATCTACTGCAGAGATAGTCTGCAGAGTTCTGTCATGCTATCCAGGTCTGTGCCCAAACAGTCGAGCTTCTACTTTTAAAAATCCACCTGTCCAGAAATAAGTCTCTTACTGTTGCCGCTTGTTAAAGACCCCCCTCAGCCCCCAGCTGTGACCTGGACACCATATGTGAATTGATTGCCCCCCATTTATCTTCAGAGTTCATACAGCCTGCAGGGTCCTCCTGGCCATCCCCAGTGCTCCCTCCCTCCTTGGTCATGTTTCCCTGAAGAAGCCTCTSGCATTGACAAAGATATAGTTGGGGATCCCACTGAGCTCCGACAGGGCATCGTCCCGCAACCCACGGCAGTTGCAAAATTTTGCATCTAACTAAAATGTTTGGTGCAGTATTTTTCAATKAMAAAATRTGCATGAAAACAAGTMATCTCTCATTGAATGACAGCAAAGACTTAATTGAAGAATCCCCACCATTGACCAATCATTGACGAAGKGGTGAAAAGAAAACTCACTGGAGCTCAAAACAAATAGTCACAAAATGTTTTTTTAATATATGCACGAACTCTACCGAACTGTTTCGGTTKGGAAGCATGCGTACGCCTTTCGGCTCCAACTCCACAACATGGTGGAACTCCAAGCCGTAGGAGTTCCCCCATGTTTTAGAGATCTTATTGTTTTCATCCCACATAGTCGGTGGTGGCAATACTCCTTTTATGGGGTTGTAGTTTGTCAAAAAACCTCAAAGAAGAAGAAGAAGAATGTTGTTGATTGACAGAGTCGAAAGCCATAGCCAGGTCGATGAAGACGGCTGCACAGTAATGTCTCTTATCGATGGCGGTTATGATATCGTTTAGATCTTGAGCGTGCTGAGGTGCACCCATGACCAGCTCTGAAACCAGATTGCATAGCAGAGAAGATACGGCGGAATCGAGCGGAATCTGAAATGTGGAACTCATGTTATTTATTACACTTGGCTTTCGAAGACTTTAGAAATGCAGGGTAGAATAGATATACGTGCTGTAGCAGTTTGGGTCTAGAGTGTCTCCCCCTATGAAGAGGGGGATGACCGCGGCAGCTTTCCAATCTATGGGAATCTCAGACGAACGAAAGAGAGGTTGAACAGGCTAGTAATAGGGGTTGCAACAATTCGGCAGTCATTTTAGAAAGAGAGGGTCCAGATTGTCTAGCCCGGCTGATTTTTAGGGGTCCAGATTTTGCAGCTCTTGAAGCAGGAGAGATCAGGTGGGACCATCTAGCCAATGAGAGGGCAGATACAGTGTGAACTTCTCAAAGTTGCCGGAATGCCTCGTGCATCCACTTATATATACATTTGTAACAGCCTAAACATTACAAAAATTAAATTTGATCAAATAAAAGTCA
>NC_036851.1:49624516-49649545 GCF_002910315.2 Salvelinus sp. IW2-2015
GAAAAAGAAAAGAAACCAAAGAGATCTATTATATTAACAAGATAGCCAAGTGACCGCTCTAACAATGGAAACACATGTTCTCAATATTATTTTTTAAATTTTATTTCACCCTTATTTAACCAGGTAGGCTAGTTGAGAACAAGTTCTCATTTGCAACTGCGACCTGGCCGAGATAAAGCAAAGCAGTTCGACACATACAACAACACAGAGTAACGCATGGAATAAACAAACATACAATCAATAATACAGTAGAAAAATCTATATACAGCATGTGCAAATGAGGTAGGATAAGAGAGGTAAGGCAATAAATAGGCCGTGGTGGCGAAGTAATTGCAATATAGCAATTAAACACTGGAATGGTAGAATGTGCAGAAGATGAATGTGCAAGTAGAGATACGGGGTGCAAAGGAGCAAGATAAATAAATAAATACAGTATGGGGATGAGGTGATTGGATGGGCTATTTACAGATGAGCTATGTACAGGTGCAGTGATCTGTGAGCTGCTCTGACAGCTGGTGCTTAAAGCTAGTGAGGGAGGTGAGAGTCTCCAGCTTTAGTGATTTTGCAGTTCGTTCCAGTCATTGACAGCAGAGAACTGGAAGGAGGCGGCCGAAGGAAGAATTGGCTTTGGGGGTGACCAGAGATATACCTGCTGGAACGCGTGCTACAGGTGGGTGCTGTTATGGTGACCAGCGCAGCTGAGATAAGGCGGGGCTTTATCTAACAGAGACTTGTAGATGACCTGGAGCCAGTGGGTTTGGCGACGAGTATGAAGCGAGGGGCAGCCAACGAGAGCGTACAGGTCGCAGTGGTGGGTAGATAATGGGGCTTGGTGACAAAACGGATGCCACTGTGGTAGACTGCATCCAATTTGTTGAGTAGAGTGTTGGAGGCTATTTTATAAATGACATCGCCGAAGTCGAGGATTGGTAGGATAGTCAGTTTACGAGGGTATGTTTGGCAGCATGAGTGAAGGATGCTTTGTTGCGGAATAGGAAGCCAATTCTAGATTTAATTTTGGAATGGAGATGCTTAATTGAGTCTGGAAGGAGAGTTTACAGTCTAACCAGACATCTAGTATTTGTAGTTGTCCACATATTCTAAGTCAGAACCGTCCAGGTACAGGGTGCTGGACGGGCGGGCAGGTGCGGGCAGTGATCGTGAAGAGCATGCATTTAGTTTTACTTGCATTTAAGAGCAGTTGGAGGCCACGGAAGGAGATGTGTATGGCATTGAAGCTCATCTGGAGGTTAGTTAACACAGTGTCCACAGAAGGGCCAGAGGTATACAGAATGTGTCGTCTGCGTAGAGGTGGATCAAAGAATCACCAGCAGCAAGAGCGACATCATTGATGTATACAGAGAAGAGAGTCGGCCCGAAAATTGAACCCTGTGGCACCCCCATAGAGACTGCCAGAGAAACTGACAACAGACCCTCCGATTTAACACACTGAACTCTATCAGAGAAGTAGTTTGGTGAACCATCCGAGGCAATCATTTGAGAAACCAAGGCTGCTGAGTCTGTCAATAAGAATGTTGTGATTGACAGAGTCGAAAGCCATAGCCAGGTCGATGAAGACGGCTGCACAGTAATGTCTCTATCGATGGCGGTATATGTATCGTTTAGGATCTTGAGCATGGCTGAGGTGCACCCATGACCAGCTCTGAAACCAGATGCATACAGAGAAGATACGGCGGGATCGAAATGGTCGGCAATCTGTTTATAACTTGGCTTTCGAAGACTTTAGAAATGCCGTAGAATAGATATACGTCTGTAGCAGTTTGGGTCTAGAGTGTCTCCCCCTATGAAGAGGGGACCATGCTATCTCTCTGTAATTCGAAACTTTCTCATAGGCCTCCATACAAAAAAGGTTTATCTCACTCAGGGGCACTGGACACCCCTGACATCTGATTGGCCACCCCGGTGCAACCCCAAAAATTCATTCGCTACTGGCAGTTTGATGCTGATTGACATCTCATTTCACCTCTTGTTGAAAGAAGCATTTATTTTGACGTTCAGCGGCGCATGTTTCAAATCGAGGACGAGGAAGAGAGAATATTAATGTTGGTTGCGAGATACAGAAGAAGAAGAGAGAATATTAATGTTGGTTGCGAGATACAGAAGAAGAAGAGAGAATATTAATGTTGGTTGCGAGATACAGAAGAAGAAGAGAGAATATTTCCACAGCTCCACGAGCTCTTTTCGCAATTGGTGAAAGCATCATATTTGAAGTAAGTTTTCAGGTTTAGCGTCGGTTTTAGGTTTCCTGAACAACTTTTACGAAAGTAAAGTCGCTGTGTAAGTTAACGTTAGACCTTTGGCTCCACTAACAGACAGTTAATCAGATAAGAGAGATCGGTTTCCATATTCAGCCTAACATTATGTTTACGTCTGTGCTAGTAAGACACGCATATACAGTGCAGTGTTGTAAGTTACAGTATATGAATGTTTAGATAATGTGGGGTAACTAGTAGGCTACAGCCATCAGTGTTCAGCAAGTTAACATTCAGCCATTTGAAATCCATTAACTCAGTTAGATTTTCGTACTTGAACTCAAAACCAACAATTGTTATTATCAATCTGTTAACGTTACTCAAAAGATTACAACAATTTGCAGATTGCCTGTTAGCTGTCGTACATGTGTAARAAATTATAGCTAGCTAAGTTACTTACTGCAGAGTAGGGCTAGCCATGATCTAACTAGTAACTTGGTTTTTTTCTGTTCTAAAAGGACCCAATGGTAGTCCAGGCCTATACTTTAAACTACACATTTTAGTATTTAATCTTGGGTGATCCCTTAATTATACATTTCCATAGAGATATGACACATTACTTAACTTGTATTTCAGACCTTTCAAGATTCAGGGGTCCTGTACAGCCGTGTTTGAAAACATTTCCCAGAACTCAGCATGGTACTAGGAAAAGGGTTTTCAACAGCTCCTGGTATAAGGACAATTCATGGCTTGAATATTCTGTAAGTCAAGATTCAATTTATTGTTTCGCCTGTAGGCATTTTTCTCTGCCCAATAGACCTGAATCTGCCTTCGCATCACAGTCAGGTTTTTGTAACTGGAAAAAGGTGCTGTTAAAGATTCTGGGTTTAAGCCCCATTCGAAGGCAGAGCATCATATCAATGCTATGTATGCTTGGAATCAGCATAAAATGGCTATTGACAGCAACTCATCTATGTTAGATGTCATAAATGAGGACCAGAAAAAGAAAGTGGAGGAAAACTGTACTTACATTAAAACAATTGCAGATGTGTTCCTATTAACTGCCACTCAAAATAAAGAGCAGAGAGGTCATCGAGAGTCTGATGACTCTCACAACAAGGGTCATTTTTTGACAATCTTAGAAGAAATAGCAAAGCATGACCCTCATAGAGAAAAGGATGAATGCATGTGGCAATGCTAAGTACACAAGCCACCAAATCCAGAAGGAAGTTCTTGAGGTCTTAACTGAGATGGTACAAAGTKAACTAATAAGAGAAGTAAGAGAAAGTGAAGTTTTTAGTGTCATTGCAGATGAAACCAAAGATTTAAAGAAAAAATAACAAATGTCTTTAGTTGTGAKGTACTATKACAACGGGGCCRTCCACWAAAGCTTTTTACACTTTCASTCAGCTGAAAGCTTAGATGCAGCAGGTCTTTTATCAGGTGCTTGACAGTCGCACAGCTGAGCTGCAGAGGCGTTTTTCAAAGAAGAATTGCGAGATAATGCAAGAGGTCCAGTCTCTCAACCCAAAGAGTACAACATTCTTGAATGAGGAGCCTCTGTTTGCCTTTGATCAGACCTTTGAGTCCGATTTAGAGGACCTCAAACATGAGGTTCATCAAACCAAGCGGCTTCTTGATAGGGGAGAAAATAGTGGAAGGGACAGACCGTCTACTCTCCTTGACTTTGTTGTGTTTCTAGAACCTTATAAAACGGTGTTCCATGAGCTATTTCGACCYTGTAAGATTTCTGTTGTTACACCAGTCAGCAGTGCTTCTTGCGAGAGAAGCTTCTCAGCTTTAAAACTGATTAAACCCCACCTTAGGACAACAATGRTTGATGACAGGTTAAGTCACCTCGGAATTCTCMGTGTTGAGTCAAGGAGGGCACGCTCCCTCAACATGCATGAGTTTGTGAAACATTTTGCCAGTTCTCACCAGAAATACAGAATTATGCTGTTTTAAATCTAGCTAGGATAATTTGGCACTTAGGCGGTCCCTCTGGTCATGATTTAAACCTGCACTGTGTACTAGCTAGTACACTGACATTCTAAGATGATAAATCCAAAGGGTATCATCACACAGATTTAATATGGTCTTGATTAGGCCAATTCTAAAATGTTTCTTTGCTATTAGTTAACATAATATATATGAGCATAAATATGATACTGTAAGTTTGTAATATTGATGGGCACTATATATATATYTTTTTTTTCAAGGTCATTTCTGCTTGATACCTGGTATGTCAAAYTGCAGTGTGTTGTTTTGTAAATTTACTTTTTTGTAAATAAACTAAGCATTTGYGTGTTACATAAATTGCAATCTTATCTCCTTGGTGCTTGAGCTTTATTTTCTGAAAATATGTTGGATGTTCAACGCTTATCGACCCCAGATTATATATTCATGAAAACAGAGTGACACAAGTCTCTCGGGTGTGTGAGAGAGAAAGAAAGACATTGAGCTGCAGTTCTGAGGTAGAGACACTGACTATTCATAGTATGTTAAAGAATTCTAGTAAAGTAACCCTTTTGGACCACATTATCTGCCACATTGAARWACTCTGGGTTAAGTGAATTATMACTTCTACCTCTAATCCGCAATCATAGGATTCATTCATGCTCCTTAGATGCCAGGTTAGGGTTGCACACACATTTTCTGTCATGGTCTATGCACCCCCTGAAGTAGACTTGGCCACCCCTTGTATAAAACTCAAGTTCTACCACTGATCTCACTGACAGATTTTGGGCGCAGTAAATCCTCTCGCTTCGCCTCTGAAAAAAACGAATCTGATTGCAGTAACACAAAACTGCCACAAGGTGGAGTCAAAAACCGAGCTATAATKGTGTCTTACTTGTACTTCTAACTGCCATGAAAACAATTGTCCAACTAATATTACTTCCACAATAGCACAACGTTTTGCGTTCAGCGTATGTACATGGTGCCATAAGCGCTGATAATTATTGTGCAGACGTGTCGTCCCTTTACAAAATCTCCTGAACTCGGTCCAGTGTGTTCGAGACCGAGTATAAGGTATGGGGATGTCGTTACCAGTCTTGTATTGATACATGTCCCATTTAGATAGCTAACCTTCTTCAGTCCAGAGTCATGTGATATCTGTTGTTAGCGTCAGCTACAGCTAACAGTCAGCAACACTGTTTTGATGCAATTGTCATCATCGTTGATAGACACTGTAGTAGATAATGTGAATACATAGGCTTGGTATAATTAGGCTCTTCCAYAATGGCCCTAAATATTGACCCAAACAACTGCCACCAGAGATTGGGCGCATGCCGACAGGCGCAGCACTCAAGCATGACAGGCAGTCTCCCTGTCCAGGTAGCCCATGCCTCAAACTGACTGTAGGGCAAAACACCTTAAAACCAATCCCATCTAACCCTTCTTACACTTTGCTGCTGTATTCCCKTCACCTCTAAAACATAGGCTAGAAGTTCAACTTTAAATCTTGGCTAAAATGAACGAATTGAGTAAACTGTTAAAAAAACTATAGTTTATAGCATATTGAATATTTTGGCTATTATCATATGGAAACATATATAAAATAGTGTACATAATATTAGCATCAACATGCATTATTGTTTTAATTCAATTTTTCTATTTCCCAATGTGTTACATGTAATATGTTGGTTTAACCATAATGCATAATAAGCATCATCAACAGGGGACATATTGTGGGGGGACAGGGGGAACATATCAACAGGGGGGACATATTGTGGGGGGACAGGGGAAACATATCAACAGGGGGAACAGGGGGACATATCAACAGGGGGGACAGGGGGAACATATTGTGGGGGGACATATTGTGGGGGGACAGGGGGGACATATTGTGGGGGGACAGGGGGAAACATATCAACAGGGGGACATATTGTGGGGACAGGGGAACATATCAACAGGGGGGACATATTGTGGGGGGACAGGGGGAAATATCAACAGGGGGGACAGGGGAACATATTGTGGGGGGACAGGGGAACATATCAACAGGGGGGACAGGGGAACATATTGTGGGGGACAGGGGGAACATATCAACAGGGGGGACAGGGGGAACATATTGTGGGGGACAGGGGAACATATCAACAGGGGGACAGGGGGAACATATTGTGGGGGGACAGGGGGAACATATCAACAGGGAGGACATATTTGGGGGGACAGGGGGAACATATCAAGGGGGGACAGGGGAACATATTGTGGGGGGACAGGGGGAACATATCAACAGGGGGACATATTGTGGGGGGACAGGGGAAACATATCAACAGGGGGGACAGGGGGAACATATTGTGGGGGGACAGGGGAACATATCAACAGGGGGGACAGGGGGACATATCAACAGGGGGGACAGGGGAACATATCAACAGGGGGACATATTGTGGGGGGACAGGGGGAACGTATCAACAGGGGGACAGGGGGAACATATCAACAGGGGGGACAGGGGAACATATCAACAGGGGGGACATATTGGGTGTATGCTGATATGCTTAGAAAGAATATATATATATTTATAAGACTTGTTCATAAAATTGAGAATTGTTCATAAGAAGGGCCTGATATCAAAGTCAATATTCAGAACCACTAGGGGTCAATGTTTTTAGATAGGATATCCAGTAAGCCCCTCTTTGTAGTAGTAGGATTTCAATGTTACTCCTCTCCTTGGTAGAGCAACATGCTCAATGCCTGTGTATTTGAGGGAGGAGATTGGATGGTCAATGTTCTTCACCTGATTGAGCTGGGGTGTTCAGCTATGCGTTGTTTTAATTGTATTTTCGTTTGTGCTACGTAGGCTTTCCCACATGAACAGGTGATAAGATCGATCACTCCCTTGGTCTTGCATGAGGTGATACCCCTGACAGGGATTTTCGACCTGTATGTGGATGTCTGAAGAAGGATTTTTTATATTGCTATTACACTGTGTGCATGAGCCACATTTGTAGTTCCTATTTGGAATGGGTGTCATGAGTGTCTGAGTGAGCTCATGGGGCAAGTCAGATTTCACCAAGCTATCCCCAATATTGCGACCACGCTTCTAAACCAGCGGTGGGGATTCCTTGAAGAGAGGTGCGATTGTTTTTGTGTGATTGCAGAATATGTCAGTGTTTTTTCAGGATTGCTTTCATTTTCTCTGAACCCTTGGTGTAAAAGCCTTTTGCATTGTTTTTCTTCTTTGGATGAGTTTTTAGCAATTTCTCTTGGTTTTTGAGATATTTTCATCATTGCAGCAATAATTTTGWCATTGTAGCCTTTCATTTTGAATTCATCCGTTCGTTTTTTTGGGGCWTTGCTGTCAAAATCTGTCTGGTGGCCACAGATTTGTTTAACCCTGCATAACTGGCTATATGGTAGACCATTCTTGAGGATAAGGGGATGCATAGAAGGGTATTGCGGTCTGTGGGCTTTGTGTATACAGCTGTGTGTAATGCATCATTCTCTTTGATGATCCATAAGTCCAGGTAGTWTATGTGTCTCTCATCAGTCTGTATGGTGATTTTGGTAAATTGAGGTATCCAGCGCTCTCGTTTAGTTGAGTTTGGAATTAATTTAGTTCCTGCTGACTTCCTTCCCAGAGCACAAAGACATCATATATGCATCTCTTCCATAGGAGGATTTTAGAAAGTAGGGGTTGTGTCTCTGTTTTCTAAGGCAAGGAGTGCTTTCTCAAATTGTCCCACATACAGGTTTGCATAGTTGGGGGAAAAGCGGGAGCCCACGGCTACACCCCGAATTTGAATGAAAAAGTCTGACTCAAAGACAAAGTAGTTAATGGATGCTACCAGTTCAGTRAGTTGTAAGACACAATGATTGGATGGAGCAAGGGTAGGGTCTCTCTGCTGAAGGAAGTGGTGCAGCGCCTGCAAGCCTCCAGTGTGTGGGATGTTAGTGTACAAGCTCTCCACATCAAGAGTGGCCAGCAGGGTGCCCCCTGGTATCCTTCCTAAGCCCTCTATCAATGAGATCATGTGACTAGTGTCTTTGACATAAAATGGGAGATTCTCAACCATCGGTTTAATGTGGTAATCCACAAACTTAAGACATGTTGGATGTCACAGTGTCGATTGCTGCTACAATGGGTCTACCTGGGGGAGGAGACACTTGTTTGTGTAATTTAGCGACTGTATAAAAAGTTGCAATTTTAGGAAATTTCACACAGAAATTCCCATTCTTTTTGGGTGATTTGTCCTGATTCCAAACAGCGTTCCACTGTGGATGTGATATTATGCTGGAATTCGAGGGTAGGGTCATAATTCAGTTTGCGATAGAAGTCACCTTTAGATAGTTGTCGGCGAAATTCATTCACATAAGTCACATTTATTTTGTATACAAATTCCTCCTTTGTCACATTTCTTTTAATGATAATGGAAGGATCTGACTTTAAGTCCTTATGAGCCATTCTCTCGTCTCTACTCACGTTATCGTAGGATTTGTGTTTCTGTTTGTCTTTCAGTAAGTCACCTACAACATTTTCAACAATCCTACAGGTTTCTATGGACACATTGCGTTTGGGGGGGAAGTACGAATTAACTTTTTGCTCTAAATGTGGTTCTCTCAGAGTTCTCAGGTTCCTCAGCTGGGTTGATGGCTCCATCTCCTCCTTGACTCACGGTAGGGCAGGTAAGTCTATTGATTAACGTGGTAGTCCTATGTATAGATCTCACTGASGATGACATTTCAAGTGGAGCCAATTTCACTCTTATCAAAGAWTTCACGCAATCTCAGATTACGGAAAAACTTGAATAGATCAATCTGGACGTCACAGTCATTAATGTATTCAGTGGGTACAAATGATAACCCCTTATTGAGAACACTGAGGTGAKCTGATGGCAGGGTCTTACTTGATAAATTGAAGACATTTATTTTGTCTGCTTTCAAAAGTAGCTCATAAATGGAGTTTAACCATATGCTAGCAACACAAACATTGGCCACACACACGATAACATACGCACTATACATACACATAGATTTAGTACTGTAGATATGTGGTAGTGGTGGAGTAGGGGCCTGAGGGCACACAGTGTGTTGTGAAATCTGTGAATGTATTGTAATGTTTTTAAAATTGTATAAACTGCCTTCATTTTGCTGGACCCCAGGAAGAGTAGCTGCTGCCTTGGCAGGAACTAATGGRGATCATAATAAATACAATACATGTTGTCATTATTAAATGTTTCCCCGTCTTCCTCGTCATCAGGATRGTGAGAAGTTTGCTGAATCCATCCAGAAGAGTGTATTGTCGCTATCCAATGTGCATTACTGGTTGCCCAAAAGCGATGGTAWTCTACAACAAGTAATATTACAGGGATATATAGAGTTAAGGTCATGTAGGAATGATATTACAGGGATATAAAGTACCAGTCAAAAGTTTGTACACACCTACTCACTCATTCCAGGGTTTTTCTTTATTTTTACTATTTTCTCCATTGTAGAATAATAGTGAAGACATCAAAACTATGAAATAACACATATGGAATCATGTGGTAAAACAAAATGGTGAAACAAATSAAAATATATTTTAGATTTGAGATTCTTCAAAGTAGCCACCTGTCACGTGTGCACCAGGRTGCTCATTATGACGCACACCTGTCACCATCGTTAACAMGCACCTGCGYGTCGTCAGACTCACCTGGACTCCATCACTTCCCTGATTACCTTCGMWATATATGTCACTCCCTTTGGTTMCTTCCCCAGGCSTCAYTGTTTCTGTTTCTTGTCTGTGWGCTGTTTGAGTTTCTTGTTTTGTATTATGTKCCGTATATTTATTWAAACGCTCACTCCCTGAACTTGCTTCCTGACTCCCAGTGCATGTMATTACACCACCCTTTGCCTTGATGACAGGTTTTCACACTTTCGGCATTCTCTCAACCAGCTTCATGAGGAATGCTTTTGCAACAGTCTTGAAGGAGTTYCCACATATGGTGAGCACTTGTTGGCTGCTTTTCCTTATGTGTCGCACCCCAGTATGACTAGCTGTCGCCACTGGCATCAGCTAATGGGGATCCTAATAAAATAAAATCAAACCTGTTGTGCAGCGATAGCCAGCTCCTCATAGCTGGTTGATGCATGGATTGAAATAAGAGTTCCTATAAGCCCATGTTGCACAACATTTGTATAGGCTAATTGCATGWGAAAAYAGTTTTGATGGCCTCACTTTACAACCGGAGTAGCCTACCTGCCTGAAATKTAAATGAACCACGCCCTYCATTCGCTATTTAAGTACATACGGATTATGTGTATTTTATTTTYCCCCTCCCCTGCACCTGTTCTGACAGGTGCTTGATGGCTCATTCTAAACCAAAACAAATTTAACACATCTATTACGTAATATACATAACAAGATTAAACTGAGAATATAGTCTGATGGGGGACAATATTAGCACGTGTAAATGATGTCTAGCGTCTGCAGTCTAAGGCAAGAAACAACACATGCATTTTTCTTGCAACTTTTTCAAATCATAGTGGCAGGCATCATGTAGCCATCTCATAGGCCTTCATGTTCTAAGGTTTCTATCACAGTTAAAGTTGCCAAATAAAACATAATTCCACAAATATTAATACTATAGCCTATATGTAAAGATTAAACTGAGAATAGTCTGATGAGTGACAATATTATCACTTGTGAATGACGGCTAGCGTTAGCAGTCATATTAGTACTGTAGCCTATCTGTAAAGACGAGATTAAACTGAGAATAGACTGATGGGTGAGAATATGATCAAGTGCTTGTCAAATTGTGAGAGACTGGGTGTGTGGGAGAAACAGCAGACTGCATTCCTTTCATGCAACTTTTGTCAAATCATCGTTAGTCGCATCATTCAGCCTATATGTTTTGACCTCTAAAACATTCTAAGGTTTTTATAACAACTAATGTTGCATAAATAATTCTAAATAAAGCATATAGGAGGACCTGTTTAAAATGATCACTTTGTTAACCGCTCAACACAGCACTCCCTCTGAAAATATCCCTTCTATTGTATTCAGCTGCGGTATGTTCAATTGTATTATTCTTACTATAAAATAATGCCACGGGAATTTTAAGCAAATCTTATCTGCTAAATTAACTAGTGTAGCCCATAGACATATGGCATAGCCAGATCAGGGCCTAACATGAGGAAGACTCAGGAAATGCTATTGTGTTCTTCTTCATATCATGTTTCTTTAGACCTGTCTAAAATAAATCATGGATTTTATTTTGATGGTGTAGGTAGGCTATATTAAATGGATTCATTTGACTTGATAAAATGTAGATGTTCCAAAGGTCTGCATCTGTGGCTTGTAGGCTATGTGTGGAAGCCAGGAGATGCAAAATATGTTTATGTTAATTTATGGTCAATTACCGTGAGATTGATGGACAAAATTACATGACTGCCCTATGGCCATAAGGATAAACTCATGTCTGTGCCTGTCGCGGTCGTCCATCCAGATAACCTCTGCATGTCTGTGCCTGTCGCGGTCGTCCATCCAGATAACCTCTGCATGTCTGTGCCTGTCGCGGTCGTCCATCCAGATAACCTCTGGCATGTCTGTGCCTGTTGTTGTAGTCGATCCAGATAACCTCTGCATGTCTGTGCCTGTTGTTGTAGTCCATCCAGATAACCTCTGCAAATCAAAATGATTTTATTGGTCACATACACATGGTTAGCAGATGTTAATGCTAGTGTAGCGAAATGCTTGTGCTTCTAGTTCTGACGTGCAGTAATCTAACAATTCCACGTCGTTGTCTGTGACGTGGCTGGTTTTCTTTTTGTATTCCGTGATTGCCTGTAGACCCTGCCACATACGTCTCGTGTCTGGCCGTTGAATTATGACTCCACTTTGTTCCTATACCGACATTTCACTTGTTTGATTGCCTTGCGGAGAGAATAACTACACTGTTTACATTCGCCATATTCCCAGACATCTTTCCATGGTTAAATGCGTGGTTCACGCTTTCAGTTTTGCACGAATGCCGCCATCTACCCCACGGTTTCTGGTTAGTGTAGGTTTTAATAGTCACGGTGGGTACAACATCTCCAATGCACTTCCTTATAAACTCACTCACCGAGTCAGCGTATAAATTGATGTTATTCTTAGAGGCTTACCGGAACATTTCCCCGTCGCATGATCAAAACAATCTTGAAGCGTGGATCCCGATTGGTCAGACCAGCGTTGAATGGTCTAGTCACGGGTACATCCTGTTTGAGTGTCTGCCTATAGGACGGTAGGAGCAAAATGGAGTTGTGGTCAGATTTGCCTAAGAAATACCTTTTTACCAGCTTAAAATACAAACATACCTTGACTATCATGTTATTGTTGAATAGATTTTGCTGCTAATTTAGATGTTAAGACTTAAGGTGAGGGTATTTGTATATTCAGACATATGCTAGTAATTCAGGGGTGTTAGTGACATGCAGTCACGCATCGCGGAAGTTAGAGTAGCAGTGGTCGGGTGTATTGCCCGCGCGAGTGCGGGCAATACAAACAGCTTTGTTAAAATCCCCAGCTACAATAAATGCAGCCTCAGGATATATGGTTTCCAGTTTACATAAGAGTCCAGTGAATTTCCTTGAGGGCCGTCGAGGTATCTGCTTGGGGGTATCTGCTTGGGGGGGATATACACAGCTGTGACTGTAATTGAAGAGAATTCTCTTGGGAGATAATGTGGTCGGCATTTGATTGTAAGGAATTCTAGGTCAGGTGAACAGAAGGACTTGAGTTCCTGTATGTTGTTATGATTAAACCATGAGTCGTTAATCATGAAGCATACACCCCCGCATGTCTGTGCCTGTCGTTGTCGTYCATCCAGATAACCTCTGCATGCCTGTGTTCGTCTATCCAGATAACTCCTGCATGTCTGTGCCTGTCGTGGTCGTCCATCTAGATAACCAGGCAGCAGTGCTGGGGCTCTTGGCCTCCCATATCGGGGTGGTGAAGGATGCCATAGAGGAAATTGAACAGGTGCCCTCCCTCACTCTCTCACTAATGACATCTTCATTTTACTTCTTACCAATTTTCCTTCAGGAAAAGTAAAATTTTCTAGTTGTAGTTCTTGCTAGCTAAGAATGACTGTACACTTGTGACATTTCTACAATAGTATTTTCACTGAGCTCCTCCTGACGTCTCATCTCTCCATATGTCTATTTGTATCCTACTCTTGTCTTCTCATGTGTATCCCAATAATATCTTCTGTTGTCTGAAGTGTACACTCATTCACTACTACCCACATATCTTAAAGCGTTGTATTGGTGAAGACAAGGGCTAGATGGAGTTTTCTTATACCAGTCATTTCCTTTCAAATCAGTGAAGGGAAGTGAACAAGTGTACACTTTAGGGGGACAGATAGATTATTAGGATGAAGCCCTTGTCTATATATTTCACAGCGGTTGGTACATTGATTCTCTACACTATACTTGAAATTAGGCAAACTATTATAATTTTTGCAACCAGGAAATGGCAGAGCGATTTCTGCATAGTGCACCTTTAAGGTATTGTGTCTGTCACGACGAAAGGTAGTTTCTTTGGTAGTACTGGCTCCAAATGAACGATGATGATATTTTTATTTTTCCTTTGTTACTCAGGTGTTAAAGTTCACCGTCACTGCAAAGGATTTCCATCGTCTGCATTCTGGAGGTTGTTTTTGAGGTCAATGTAGATCCGAAAAAAAATATTTGGAGATATCATAGCCTAACACCTCATGTCTGAAATACGTTGCTTCTCTCCGTGCGCTCTTCCTGCCAGAGAGGACCAATAGAGCACATCTTCGCGACCGGCATGATTGCATCTTTACAGTAAGTCTAGCCCAAACCATTAAAAAAAGATGCCCCATATTACCAGAGCTACCTTGTCCCTTTACAGTGCCTTCAGAAAATATTCACACTTCTTGACTTTTTCCACATGTTGTTGTGTTACAATGTGGGATTTAAATGGATTTGTCATTTGTTGTCAATGATCTACAAAAAACTCTGTCAAAGTGGAATAAAAATTCTACAATTTGTAAAAAAAAAAAATACTAATATATCTTGATTACATAAGTATTCAACCCCCTTAGTCAATACATGTTAGAATCACCTTTGGCAGTAATTACAGCTGTGAGTCTTTCTGGGTAAGTCTCTAAGAGCTTTGCAAACCTGGACTGTGCAACATTTGCCCATTATTCTTTAAAAAATTCTTCAAGCTCTGTCAAATTGGTTGATTTTCAAGCAGATTTAAGTCAAAACTGTAGCGGTGTTCGAATACCCATACTAACATACTGTATACTACATACTTAATGAGTATATACTACATACTATTAGTTCAATTTAGTATACTGTAAACGAACAGTATGCTTTCAGTTGAGCGTACAAGCTCTTTTTCCGGAAGTTGATGCTGTTGCTAAGCAACCACTTGCTAGCTAGTTAGACATTTTACGACTTCAGGTGTGTTCTTAAATTCAAAGTGTAGTGCCAGAGTGCGCTCGTAAATTCAGAGCGTTGTCAGATTGTCCGTTTGTAAATTCAGAGCATTTCGCTCTCGGAGCGCACACTGGACGCTCGGGTCGAGGAGTAGGKTTGATTTGAGCGTTCTGACCTTACAACCGCAGTCAAGCACCCAAGCTAACATGGGCTAGTTTTGCTAGCTACATCCAGACACAAATTAGACCACTCTGACCATTTTACTCGCCCTAGTAGAGCTGGTTAGGCAGTGTCCATGTTATCCAGAGCGTTGGTGATTAACTGTGCTGCTGGCAACAAATTAATTACGCTTTTTTTTGCCAACGTTTACTGATACCGGCCATATTGAGCACTTGTAAATTCATTATTCTGCGCTCCGGTGCACTCAGACGAGGGTGCTCTGAAATCGGAGTAGGTAGCAAGAGCGAATTTAGGAAAGCACCCKAATGTCCCATTGAGAACGCACAACGACTATACCATTTAGCTAAGCTAAGAATGACAGGCGTAATCAACTCAATAAACGTTGGGTAGTTAACCTATAGCCTATAGTTAATATACTGGCAAGTTTGATGTATAACGTTAGGTAGCTAGCTAACGTTAACATACCGGTACATACTGCTGTAATGATATACTATGTGGTTYGTAAGGACAGCGTAGCTAACAAATTGTCAGAGTTGATGTTTTCCYTAAACTTCTTCATATAGTGGTTAGCAGGATAATATTTATGAATCATTTTAACGAAAACTTCCTTAATTTTGTTAACTAGTAGGTATGTGTGTGGCAACATCCAAACTTTTTTCCAACAGATATTATCAATAAATCCATTCGAATAAGGCATGACATAAGGTATAGATACAACATCCTGCTGAAACAAGGTTCGTATCGCTCTGTTGTTGAATGGACCAAAAGAGAAACAAATCTTTCCTACTGATGAGTCAACAGGGTCAATAGAAGGTAGGCTCTGAGGGTCAGGTCTTGACACGTTCCTGAATAACAGCAACACCTGAGGGAATGGCTTCTAAAACAATTGCAAAATCTTTAGGGACCTTGTAAAGTGATAAGAATTCCTTATAACTGAGTAAAAGACCCTCTGCATTTACCAGTTGGCTCACCAATAGGATATTATTTCGGAAACCAATATTCTAAAAATGTCATTGATGAATAATTGACATTTTTCCTCATATCGTTAGCACAATTAAATGTTATGACGGGTAAAAAATTGTTTTGTTTATCCTTTTTTATGCCTTTTTTTCTACACCTCCATGCATGCTGCTGCTTTGGGTGTTTTTTAGGCTGGTTTCTGTTTACAGCACTTTGAGATATTTCAGCATACGATTAAGAAGGGGCTTATATACATACATTTGATTTGATTTAGATTTTATTATGGTTTAATAACGACACAGCAATCTCCCAAAAAAAAAACAAAAAACACCAAAATAAAATATAACTGTGAATATCTGTCCATAATTTTTTAACATGTAGACCAATGCCAAAAAAAGACGTAAAATCTTCGGATGCTGCAACCACCAAAAGTACAGTCAATGTAACTTTTTGTTCTCATGGATTTGATTCGCAGGGTATAATATATCATCTGAAAGGAGACTCCACTCCTGCCTTTTTACAATCAAAATGGGTAATAACCAGACTTTACCCAACAGATATTAGTGACCCAATTGTGTTCCAGTAATTGTGACATAAGGAATGGAGGACCAATATCCCTTTGAAAATTAAAAAGCACGTATAGATTCTGTTGTTCTATGAGGGGGAGCAAGGAGAAACACATTTTCCCTATTGGAGAGTCAACTGCGATTATGTGAGGGTTAGTCAAGAAGGTGAGGTCTTGGCTACAAACCTCTAAATAACATGAGAGTTTAGGATGGATAGCATCAAAGACTATTGGCGAATGGCACTCTCTAGGTTTGTAAATATGTTAAAAGGAGTAAGAAAAATTCCTCTCATTAATTTGAGTAACAATCCTGTCTGCTCTAAAAAGTTGAGCTCCTCACCAGCAGGACTATGATGTTTGAACCAGTTCTTAAAAAATATAACTTTTTTCTAAACAATTAGCCATATTGTCCCATAACTATGACAATAGCATACTATATACTCAGATGTCACATCACCAACTCAAGCTAGCATTAGTATTGACCGCTATTCGACACAGCTTTTAACGTCGCGCCAATTCATTCATAACATTCAACCCCTTTGCCATAAACAAGGGGTTTGATACTTGTTGACTCAGACATTTACTTTTCATTTTTAAATTAATTAGTAAAAAAAAATTTCTGAAAAACCCACCCTCCAATCCACTTTCAGATTCATGGGGTATTGTGTGTAGGCCAATGAACAAACGTACTACTTAAAAAAAAAAAAAACGGCAATAATAAATATTTACATAAGTAATTTAGACCTTTTACTCAGTACTTTGTTGAATCACCTTTGTTTGCACGTGATTACAGCCACCAAATCTTTCTTGGGGGATTTGAAGCTTTGGCACCCTGGATTTGGCGGCGAGGTTTTCTCCATTCTTCTCTGCCAGATCCTCTCAATGCTCTGTTGTCAGGTTTGATGCGGGTAGTGTCGCTGCACGCTATTTCAGTTCCTTCCAGAGATGTTCGATCGGCGGTTTCAGCCCGGGCTCTGGCTGGGACACTCAAGGGAAACATTCAGAGGGTTGTCCTGAGAAGGCACTCCTTGTATTATTGGGCTGTGTGTTTTAGGGTCGTTGTCCTGGTTGTTGAAGTGTGAACCTCGTTTGACCCCAGGTCTTGACGGTCCTGCAGAACTGTGTGAAGCAGTTTTTCATCAAAGCATCCTCTGTCACTTTGCTTCCGTTCCATCTTTCCTCGATTGCCTGAACTTAGTCATTCCCCGATTCCCCATGCCGCTGATAAACATCCCCACAGCATGATTGCTGCCACCATGCTTCACCGTAGGGATGGTGCCAGGTTTCCTCCGAGAAGTGACGCTTGGCAATTACAGGCCACAAAGTGTTTCAATCTTGGTTTCATCAGACGCAGGAAATCTTGTGTTTCTAAGGTCTGAGAGTCTTTTAGGTGCCTTTTGGCAAACTCCAACGGCACGGCTGTCATGTTGCCTTTTTACTGAGGATTGTGGCTTCCATCTGGCCCACACTACCATGAAAGGGGCCTTGATATAGGTGGAGGAGCTGCCAGAGATGGTTGTTCCTTCTGGAAGCGTTCTCCCATCTCCAGAGAGGTTCTCTGGGAGCTCTGTCAGAGGCGATCATCAGTTATGCTCACCTCCCTGAACAAAGCCTTCTCCCCTGATTGCTCAGTGTTTGGCTCGGCGCGTTCTGCTCTAGGAAGAGTCCTGGTTATTCCCAAAATTCTTCCATTTAAGAATGATGGAGGCCACTGTGTTCTGTGGGGCCTTTCAATGCTTGCAGAACATTTTTTGGTAACCCTTCCCCAGATTCTGTGCCTCGAAACAATCCCTGTTTCGACGCTCTATGGACCAAATTCTTCTTCAAACCTTCATGGCTTGTTTTTTTTGCTCTGACATGCACTGTCAATGTGGGCCTTTTATATAGCACAGGTGTCTCCTTTGTCCAAATCATGTTTCCAATTCAATTGAATTTACCGTTGATCATAAAGTGTAAACATCTGAAGTGAGCCAATGGAAACAGGATGCACCTTGAGCTCAATTTCATTCTTCATAGCTAAAGGGTTGAATACTTATGAAAATAAAGTATTTCAGTTTTTTAGACATTTGCAAACATTTCTAAATCCCTTTTTTTCACCTTTGTCATTATGGGGTATGTGTGTCGATTGAGGGATAAATAATTAAATACATTTAGAATAAGGCTGTAACGAAAAACAATGTCGGAAAAAGGAAGGTGTCTGAATACTTCTCGTGGAAAAAAATGCACTGCTAATGCTTTTCTTCAAGATGATATGATGTGAGAGAAAAGTAATCCATCCAACCCATCGGGTATCTCACTGCCCAACCTTCATATTTAATTGTCTTGAAATATGCAGTCAGATGGATTAAAAGTACATTTACATCTGTAATACTTCTGACAGAACAACTTTTCTACCTAACCGAGAATATACACCTTTTTTTAAAAAATACAGAATTACTGCGGATATATCTTAAACGTTTTTGATGAACATTGCAATTTATTTTTGGTTACAACATCAACAATTGGACTGAAATTCAACAAAAATGTAAGTTTTTGGGTGGAGTTTTTCCTTAACTTGCGGCCAAAACAATTGATCTGAGCTACTTACTTAAAAGGTATGCTTCTGTGGATCGTTGCCCTTTTACCATACTTTTCATCGGAGTTCAAATGAACGTATGCGGATTACCATGTTTATGTCTCTGCATCCCAGTATGAAGCGGAAAAGTTAGAGTAAGTGTTGTGAGCCGAATGCTAACTAGCAATTGCGGAATGACAGTCATTGTGCCAACGCTAGTTAGCAATTCCGTTAAACCTAGTTAGCAACTTCCTTCAAAAACTGCATGCAGAAACAACATAAAACTGGTATCCACGTGTTCATCTGACTCTGGGCGAAGTAGATAAAGGGCGTTCATTTGTGAAAATCCCCTAAGTTATCGCCTTTCAAGTTTCAGTTTTTGCTTCAAAAGGACGACAACACTCCTGGATTGCGTCTCGTTTTAGATTTGGTTCCTTAAGACAATTGCAACAGCAAGGATGAATTTTAAAAGTGAGTGGTTTTCAGGGTGTGGTTTGTTGATGTGTGGTGTCTTGTGTGTGTTCGCAGGAGGGAAGAGTTAGCAAAATAATTAGCTTCAGCCAGCTGTGTGCAACCGTGGTAGAGTTATGGCGTAGCAGTCGGACGTGTGTTTGTCTCTGTCCCATGTAAATAGCCGGTTTCGTCTTTTTTTCGTATATATTTTTAATCTCACTTTCCACCTATGATCTAAATATACTTTCCCGCAACCCGCCTCACCCAATGTATACGGATCTGCTATTTTTATACGTTATAACTGGAAACTCCATCAGCAGCTAGCCAGCTAACTAGCTACTAGCTATAGTAACTGTTAGCCACGGCTAGCGGTCTTCACCTTCAGCTCGGACACCAGCCAGCTTAACAGCTGATATCAACCAGTTTATTGCGCGATATCAACCCAGAGCATATCAGACTGATTTTCTCCACCACATCACCGGATTCTGACGCAAGCTCTGGACAATTACACCGGATCATCGCAGCTAGCTAACTGCAACCGAGTAGCTACTGCTGGCTAACGCTTCTGTCCCGAAGCAAGCACCAGTTAGCCTTGAGCTAGCCTCGAGCTAGGCCCATCTGCCGGCTAGCCGAAGAGGTCTACCAGCAATTCTTGGGCTACAATACCTCTTTTTGTCAATTGGACTGGACCTTTTTTTGCCGACACAGAGCCCTGCCAATCCATCACAACTGGTCTAAATCAGCTACAAGCTAATTTAGCCATTTTTTTTTGCCCTGCTAGTAGCTTTTACCTTCTGCACAGACACCAGCCCTGTTTTAGCCTGATATTACTCAACAATTTCCAGCAGCTAGCGCCACTGCCACGAAGCTAGCACCAGTTAGCAAACACAATTCTACAAGTTCCACAACCTCTCTTTCGCCCACGCCATCCGGCTTGGATTTCTTCGACACGACCACGTCTGAGCAGACCCCCTCCGTCTGAGCAGACCTCCCCCCGGCTACTAACTTTAAACGCCGCGTGCTAGCTTAGTGGAGGCCTCCCTGCTCCATCTACGACTGCCCCCTGGACACTATGATCACTTGGCTACATAGCTGATGCATGCTTGACTGTCCATTAATTCACGGTACTCCATTCTGTTTATTTGTGTTTTATCTGTCGGCTCTGTGCTTTAACTCAGGATCTGTGTGTAGTTAATCCGACCCTCTCTGCCTAGTCGTCGCCATTTTTACCTGTTGTTGCTGTGTTAGACTAGCACCCTGTTATTGCTGCTGTTATCTTACCTGTTGTTTTTAGCTAGCTCTCCCAATCAAGACCTGCAATCACTTTATGCCTTACTGTATGTCTCTCTCAATATCAATATGCCTTGCATACTGTTGTTCAGGCTAGTTATCATTATCATTGTTTTGGTTTGCAATGGACCCGTAGTTCCACTCTCCGTACCTCTGATACATCCTTTGTCCCACCCCCCACACATGCGGTGACCTCACCCATTGAGACCAGCATGTCCAGAGATACAACCTCTCTTATCATCACCCATGCCTGGGCTTGCCTCCGCTGTACCCGCGCCCCACCATACCCCTGTCTGCACATTATGCCCAGAATCTATTCTACCACGCCCATAAATCTGCTCCTTTTATTCTTTGTCCCCAACGCTCTAGGCGACCAGTTCTGATAGCCTTTAGCCGCACCCTCATCCTACTACTCCTCTTTCCTCGGGTGATGTGGAGGTAAAACCAGGCCCTGCATGTCCCCAGTCACCCTCATTTGTTGACTTCTGTGATCGAAAAAGCCTTGGCCTCATGCATGTCAACATCAGAAGCCTCCTCCCTAAGTTTGCCTTACTCACCGCTTTAGCACACTCTGCCAACCCTGATGTCCTTGCCGTGTCCGAATCCTGGCTTAGGAGGCCACCAAAAATTCTGGGATTTCTATACCAACTATAACACTTTCCGTCAAGATAGAACTGCCAAAGGGGAGGAGTTGCAATCTACTGCAGAGATAGCCTGCAAAGTTCTTGTCATACTTTCCAGGTCTATGCCCAAACAGTTCGAACTTCTAATTTTAAAAATTAATCTCTCCAGAAATAAGTCTCTCACTGTTGCCGCCTGCTACCGACCCCCCTCAGCTCCCAGCTGTGCCCTGGACACCATCTGTGAATTGATCGCTCCCCATCTAGCTTCAGAGTTTGTTCTGTTAGGTGACCTAAACTGGGATATGCTTAACACCCCGGCAGTCCTACAATCCAAGCTTGATGCCCTCAATCTCACACAAATCATCAAGGAACCCACCAGGTACAACCCTAAAATCCGTAAACATGGGCACCCTAATAGACATTATCCTGACCAACCTGCCCTCCAAATACACCTCTGCTGTCTTCAATCAAGATCTCAGCGATCACTGCCTCATTGCCTGTATCCGCCACGGGTCCGCGGTCAAACGACCACCCCTCATCACTGTCAAACGCTCCCTAAAACACTTCTGCGAGCAGGCCTTTCTAATCGACCTGGCCCGGGTACCCTGGAAGGATATTGACCTCATCCCGTCAGTTAGGATGCCTGGTCATTCTTTAAAAGTTACTTCCTCACCATATTAGACAAGCATGCTCCGTTCAAAAAATGCAGAACCAAGAACAGATATAGCCCTTGGTTCACTCCAGACCTGACTGCCCTCGACCAGCACAAAAACATCCTGTGGCGATATGCAACTGTTCAGGGAAGTCAGGAACCAATACACGCAGTCAGTCAGGAAAGCAAAGGCCAGCTTTTTCAAGCAGAAATTTGCATCCTGTAGCTCTAACTCCAAAAAGTTCTGGGATACTGTAAAGTCCATGGAGAACAAGAGCACCTCCTCCCAGCTGCCCACTGCACTGAGGCTAGTAACACGGTCCCACACGATAAATCCGTGATAATCGAAGACTTCAACAAGCATTCTCAATGGCTGGCCATGCCTTCCTCCTGGCGACTCCAACCTTGGCCAACAGCCCCGCCCCCCCGCTGCTACTCGCCCAAGCCTCCCCAGCTTCTCCTTTTACCCAAATCCAGATAGCAGATGTTCTGAAAGCTGGAAAACCTGGACCCATACAAATCAGCTGGGCTTGACAATCTGGACCCCCTATTTCTGAAACTGTCCGCCGCCATTGTCGCACCCCTATTACCAGCCTGTTCAACCTCTCCTTCGTATCATCTGAGATCCCCAAGGATTGGAAAGCTGCCGCGGTCATCCCCCTCTTCAAAGGGGGAGACACCCTGGACCCAAACTGTTACAGACCTATATCCATCCTGCCCTGCCTATCTAAGGTCTTCGAAAGCCAAGTCAACAAACAGATCACTGACCATCTCGAATCCCACCGTACCTTCTCCGCTGTGCAATCCGCTTTCCGAGCCGGTCACGGGTGCACCTCAGCCACGCTCAAGGTACTAAACGATATCATAACCGCCATCGATAAAAGACATTACTGTGCAGCCGTCTTCATCGACCTGGCCAAGGCTTTCGACTCTGTCAATCACCATATTCTTATCGGCAGACTCAGTTGCCTCGGTTTTTCTAATGACTGCCTTGCCTGGTTCACCAACTACTTTGCAGACAGAGTTCAGTGTGTCAAATCGGAGGGCATGTTGTCCGGTCCTCTGGCAGTCTCTATGGGGGTACCACAGGGTTCAATTCTCGGGCCGACTCTTTTCTCTGTATACATCAATGATGTTGCTCTTGCTGCGGGCGATTCCCTGATCCACCTCTACGCAGACGACACCATTCTATATACTTCGGCCATTCCTTGGACACTGTGCTATCTAACCTCCAAACGAGCTTCAATGCCATACAACACTCCTTCCGTGGCCTCCAACTGCTCTTAAACGCTAGTAAAACCAAATGCATACTTTTCAACCGTTCGCTGCCTGCACCCGCACGCCCGACTAGCATCACCACCCTGGACGGTTCCGACCTAGAATATGTGGACATCTATAAGTACCTAGGTGTCTGGCTAGACTGCAAACTCTCCTTCCAGACTCATATCAAACATCTCCAATCCAAAATCAAATCAAGAATCGGCTTTCTATTCCGCAACAAAGCCTCCTTCACTCACGCCGCCAAACTTACCCTAGTAAAACTGACTATCCTACCGATCCTCGACTTCGGCGATGTCATCTACAAAATAGCTTCCAATACTCTACTCAGCAAACTGGATGCAGTTTATCACAGTGCCATTCGTTTTGTTACTAAGCACCTTATACGGCCCACCACTGCGACCTGTATGCCCTAGTCGGCTGGCCCTCGCTACATGTTTCGTCGTCAGACCCACTGGCTCCAGGTCATCTACAAGGCTATGCTAGGTAAAGTGCCGCCTTATCTCAGTTCACTGTCACGATGCTACACCCACCCGCAGCACGCGCTCCAGCAGGTGTATCTCACTGATCATCCCTAAAGCCAAAACCTCATTTGGACGCCTTTCCTTCCAGTTCTCTGCTGCCTGCGACTGGAACGAATTGCAAAAATCTCTGAAGTTGGAGACTTTTATCTCCCTCAACAACTTTAAAAATCTGCTATCCGAGCAGCTAACCGATCGCTGCAGCTGTACATAGTCCATCTGTAAACTACCCACCCAATTTACCTACCTCACCCCCCATACTGCTTTTTATTATTTACTTTTCTGCTCTTTTGCACACCAGTATCTCTTCTTGCACATGATCATCTGATGATTTATCACTCGTGTTAATCTGCTAAATTGTAATTATTCGATGCATTGCCTACCTCATGCCTTTTGCACACATTGTATATAGATTCTCTTTTTTTTTATTTCTACCATGTTATTGACTTGTTTATTGTTTACTCCATGTGTAACTCTGTTTGTCTGTTCACACTGCTATGCTTTATCTTGGCCAGTCGCAGTTGCAAATGAAACTTGTTCTCAACTAGCCTACCTGGTTAAATAAAGGTGAAATAAAAAAAATAAAAATAAAAATATAAAAAGAGTTGGTTTGCCTAGCTCCGGGGCAAGTTAGGAGAATATTTCATGTTGCACACCTTTTAGCTGTCTCATTAAATGCTTTCATATTTGTATATACATTTCTACAATTTATAGTTGGCTTAAGGTTTTTAAGTCTTTAAGTTTTTCAATTTTGGAGTTATTGACATAAAAAGAATATTGTCCCATATACATTGTGTAATTTACTGATGGTCCCTAACTACAGTGGCTTGCGGAAGTATTCACCCCCTTGTCATTTTTCCTATTTTGTTGCCTTACAACCTGTAATTAAAATAGATTTTTGGGGGGTTTGTATCATTTCATTTACACAACATGCCTACCACTTTGAAGATGTGGAGGTCCTGGGTTGGCGTGGTTACACGTGGTCTGCAGTTGTGAGGCCGGTTGGACATACTGCCAAATTCTCTAAAACGACATTGGCGGTGGCTTATGGCAGAGAAATGAACATTCAATTTTCCGGCAACAACTCTGGTGGACAGTCCTGGATCAGCATGCCAATTGCACGCTCCCTCAAAACGTGAGACATCTGTGACATTGTGTTGTGTGACAAAACTGCACATTTTAGATTGGCCTTTTATTGTCCCCAGCACAAGGTGTACCTGTGTAATGATCATGCTGTTTAATCAGCTTCTTTATATGCTACACCTGTCAGGTGGATGGATTATCTTGGCAAAGGAGAATTGGTCACAAACAGGGATGTAAACAAATTTGACATCCCTGTAAATTGTGGGATCTTTAATTTCAGCTCATTGAAAC
>NC_036851.1:49649570-49651516 GCF_002910315.2 Salvelinus sp. IW2-2015
AACAAAAGAAGTTTTTTAACAATAATTTTTTTTTTTTTTTTTTTTTTTTTTTTTTTTCCCGATATTACTATATATATCTGATGGAAAAAATTGATCTCTCTTCTTCATGAAACCAACACTTTACACGTTGTGTTTATATTTTTGTTCAGTATAGATTCTATTTCTATGACATGTCCTACTAGTAACTTAGGAACGATACACTCTGTCTGTTTGTCATCATTCCAGGCRTGTGAACTGGCTTTGGTGCTGAAGGGAGTGTTGKCTATCATCAGGTGAGTACAGTAGTGCTGCTTAACCCACYTGTTTGTCTGCGTGTCTGCCACACAGGGACTTATGTTTTCACCTGTCGCCTACTGAATCATCCACTTGGTAGGGCGTATATATTAATCCTCTTCAGGAAAGACATGACAGAACTGGCTAGTAGTGTCAGACAGTATGATGACAGAACTGGCTACCAGTGGTGTAAGTACTGAAGTAAAAATAATGTACTTTACTATTTATATTTTTGACAACTTTTACTTCACTACATTCCTACAGAAAATAATGTACTTTTTACTCCATACATTTTCCCTGACACCCAAAAGTACTTGTTACATTTTGAATGTAAAATGGTCCAATTCATGCACTTATCAAGAGAACAACSCTGGTCATACCTACCGCCTCTGATCTGGTTGACTCACTAAACACAAATGCTTCATTTGTAAATTGTGTCTCAGTGTTGGAGTGTCCCCCTGGTTATGAGTAAATAAAACATTCATATATACAGTATTATGCCGTCTGGTTTGAAATTATTAATAATTTTACTTTTGATTCTTAAGTATATTTAAAACCAAATACTTTTAGACTTTTACTCAAGTAGTATTTTTACTGGGTGACTTTTACTTGAGTCATTTTCTATTAAGGTAYCTTCACTTTTAYTCAAGTATGACAATTGGGTACTTTTTCCACCACTGCTGGCTACTACTGTCAGACAGTACAATGACAGAACTGGCWACTACTGTCACAGTACAATGGCAGGCAGTGGATAAACAACAGGCTACAGAAAGCCACTAGTTCCTGTTGCATCATGGTTATAGGCAGGAAGCCAGCCATTGCACCCTCATGAGCGAAATAATGACATCACATCACCGCTCACTTAAACTCTGGCCGTGTCTCAATGTTATTTTCCCCTTTTGTTTTCCGTCAAGGTGACGCTCTTCTCCTCCTCCCTCTACCGGTACACAGCCTTCTCCCTCTCTTCTCCTCCCTCTACTGGTACACAGCCTTCTCCCTCTCTTCTCCTCCCTCTACCGGTACACAGCCTTCTCCCTCTTCTCCTCCCTCTACTGGTACACAGCCTTCTCTCTCCCCCTCTCCTCCTTCCTCTATTGGTACACAAGTGGAGGCTGGTGACTTGAACAATTTAGGAGGATGGGAGACCCACGGTATAGTCGCTGAACACATAGAGGTGTCAAAGTGTGTTTCAAAAATCATCAAAGAGTAATTATTTTAACCTAAAACATTTAATAAAGACATTTATAGTACAATATTATTGGGAATGGGATGAGAGGGCTACTTACAGTGTTTGGAAGGGATCACAGCAGTGATTGAATGAGGGTATGAGGCATGAGTTGAGGTGTTCAGAGGCTTGACTTCAGTGCAGGACAGGATTTGTCTGGGAAGACAAATAACAATAASACAACACACTACACAGTTAGACCAAAGAGCTAAGAATGAGTTAGTCCAAGTAAGGAGTAAAATCATTGATGTGTAATACTGTGATTGTGTTTGTTTGTGTATGTGATGGACTCTACATAGAGTAATGAAAGAAAATTGATAGGGSTACTCACAGTGCTTGGAGAGGAAACATTCAATGTGCCAGTGGATGAGTGGGCACATGAAACAAGGCTTCAGTTCATGTCAGGACAGAGTTGACAATGGTAGTGGAGTGGTCATCACTTCTTAAA
>NC_036851.1:49652414-49656109 GCF_002910315.2 Salvelinus sp. IW2-2015
AAAAGAGAAAACGATTTAAAAATCGGACATGTTGGCTGGATTGACAGATGTTTATCTTTCAAATGCTGTATTGGACTGTTAATGTGTGAAAGTTAAATATTTTACAAAAATAGATTTTGAATTTCGCGCCCCTGCACTTGCAGTGGCTGTTGTCATATTAAGCCCGGTGTCGGGCTTGCAGCCTGAAGAACGTTTTAGCAAATGGACTATAAATACATAATGTAACCAATTAGTTTACCCTGACCAGATGAACAGGGCACATAGGCTGTATGCATCTGCTCTTATTAGTAACCTACAGTTGATCAGACTGAAAAATTGTAGTTTTCATCCCATACAGCATGTCAGATCGTGAGTTTTTGCTTGTGTGAATATGTGTTTTCATCTTTGCTAAATAAATACCGGAGGAAAGTGAAAGCCTACTTGAGTGCACACGAAAACATGCCCTGCATTAACCTCTCTCTTTAATCTAACTTTTAATGGATGATGCCGATGGAAGCTATAAAATCCTTCGTAATTGATTTCGACATCCCAGAAAAGACAGTCGAAAACTCGATATGTTCAGCAAGTAAAGCATTGTTACGTGCAATTAACCTCTGCAAGTTCATTGTAGTTTCGCTTGTCGGCGGAACTTTCCCTCTCGTAGTATCCTCTACAAGCAAATTATTTCAGGCCCCAAAAACGCAGTGGTGTTGATAAACCGCTTGGGAACATCCCTGTTTCTTCTAACTTTCTCGTTGTGTCGCACAGTTTGAATACGCAGACCTTCGTCATGATCGATGCAGTTTTTTTCCCACAAACTTGAATCTGATGTGGGCATTTATATGCTGCCTGCTGAACGATCGATGTTCTTCATGTCACTGTACCCCTCTTTCGCCCAAGGCTCAGACTTTCCAAAAAGCAGACAAGGCAAAGCAATACAGGCGGCTTGATGAAAGACTTCTTGTTAAGCAGCTAAYGTTATACTTTTGATACCAGGTGGTGTTGAACGCCCTCACCTTCTCATCCTTCTTCATGAAACTGATCGCAGGCAGAGGTTGGCCCTCGCTTTTAATTTGCACCGTGTATCCCAGAGAATGAACGGGGGTTTTGTTTAGCTACTGAAGTTAGCAAGGAACATTTAAATACATTTCACTAACTGGACACATAAATACAGTTCTTAAACCAAGAAAACWATTTAGAATATACTTCCTCCGTCTCCTGTAAATAGAAAAAAACTCATTTGAATTGAATAATTTCAAAATAAATGCTCAACTATCACTTTTCACTCTTAATCTCTATCCAACAATATCACCAAGCTTGACAAAACATAGAACTTCCATAATGCTCTGTGGCACAATCCCAATACAACTCACTAGGTTCATTCTCTGATCCTAATTCTATGATTGGATGGACAACATGTCAGTTTATACTGCACAAGTTTTGATTGGTTGGAGGACGTCCTCCGGAAGTGGTCATAATTACCATGTTTGTCTATGGAAGGGGGTGAGGCCTTCAAAAGGTTTTGTATTGCAGTCAATGTGGCCAGAGGAGGACTGAAGATAGCTGATAGGTGCTACCCCAGATAGTGCTGTTGAAGTTACTGTAGACCTTCATTGCAAAACAGTGTATTTTAATCAATTATTTGGTGACATATGAAAATACAATCAGACAGCCAGATGCTTTGTATTTTAGTGGGACACATACAGCCAGATGCTTTGTATTTTAGTGGGACATACAGCCAGATGCTTTGTATTTTAGTGGACATACAGCCAGATGCTTTGTATTTTAGTTGGACATACAGCCAGATGCTTTGTATTTTAGTGGGACATACAGCCAGATGCTTTGTATTTTAGTGGACATCATACAGCCAGATGCTTTGTATTTTAGTGGACATACAGCCAGATGCTTTGTATTTTAGTGGGACATACAGCCAGATGCTTTGTATTTTAGTGACATACAGCCAGATGCTTTGTATTTTAGTGGGACATACAGCCAGATGCTTTGTATTTTAGTGGGACATACAGCCAGATGCTTTGATTTTATTTGGACATACAGCAGATGCTTTGTATTTTAGTTGGACATACAGCCAGATGCTTTGTTATTTAGTGGACATACAGCCAGATGCTTGTATTTGTGACATACAGCCAGATGCTTTGTATTTTAGTTGGACATACAGCCAGATGCTTTGTATTTTAGTGGGACACATACAGCCAGATGCTTTGTATTTTAGTGGACAACAGCCAGATGCTTTGTATTTTAGTGGGACATACAGCCAGATGCTTTGTATTTTAGGTGGACATCATACAGCCAGATGCTTTGTATTTTAGTGGGACATACAGCCAGATGCTTTGTATTTTAGGGGACATACAGCCAGATGCTTTGTATTTTAGTGGACATACGACCAGATGCTTTGTATTTTAGTGGACATACAGCCAGATGCTTTGTATTTTAGTGGACATACAGCCAGATGCTTTGTATTTTAGTGGGACATACAGCCAGATGCTTTGTATTTTGGTGACATTACAGCCAGATGCTTTGTATTTTAGTGGGACATACAGCCAGATGCTTTGTATTTTAGTTGACATACAGCCAGATGCTTTGTATTTTAGTGGACATACAGCCAGATGCTTTGTATTTTAGTGGGACATCATACAGCCAGATGCTTTGTATTTTTAGTGGACATACAGCCAGATGCTTTGTATTTTAGTGGACATACAGCCAGAGTTTGATTTTATGGACATACAGCCAGATGCTTTGTATTTTAGTGGGACATACAGCCAGATGCTTTGTATTTTAGTGGACATACAGCCAGATGCTTTGATTTTAGTGGGACATACAGCCAGATGCTTTGTATTAGTGGACATCATACAGCCAGATGCTTTGTATTTTAGTGGACATACAGCCAGATGCTTTGTATTTTAGTGGACATACAGCCAGTGCTTTGTATTTTAGTGGGACATACAGCCAGATGCTTTGTATTTTAGTGGGACATACAGCCAGATGCTTTGATTTTAGTGGGACATCATACAGCCAGATGCTTTGTATTTTAGTGGGACATACAGCCAGATGCTTTGTATTTTAGTGGACATACAGCAGATGCTTTGTATTTTAGTGGGACATACAGCCAGATGCTTTGTATTTTAGTGGACATACAGCCAGATGCTTTGTATTTTAGTGGACATACAGCCAGATGCTTTGTATTTTAGTGACATACAGCCAGATGCTTTGTATTTTAGTTGGACATACAGCCAGAGCTTTGTATTTTAGTGGGACATACAGCCAGATGCTTTGTATTTTTAGTTGGACATACAGCCAAATGCTTTGTATTTTAGTTGACATACAGCAGATGCTTTGTATTTTAGTTGGACATCATACAGCCAGATGCTTTGTATTTTAGTGGGACATACAGCCAATGCTTTGTATTTTAGTTGGGACATACAGCCAGATGCTTTGTATTTTAGTTGGACATACAGCCAGATGCTTTTGTATTTTAGTGGACATACAGCCAGATGCTTTGTATTTAGTTGGACATACAGCCAGATGCTTTGTATTTTAGTGGGACATACAATCCAGAGCTTTGTATTTTAGTGGGACATACAGCCAGATGCTTTGTATTTTAGTGGACATACAGCCAGATGTGTGACATACGCCGACTTTGTATTTTAAGTGGGACATACAGCCAGAATGCTTTGTATTTTAGTGGGACCATTAACAGC
>NC_036851.1:49656134-49661315 GCF_002910315.2 Salvelinus sp. IW2-2015
GGACATACAGCCAGATGCTTTGTATTTTAGTTGGACATACAGCCAGATGCTTTGTATTTTAGTGGGACATACAGCCAGATGCTTTGTATTTTAGTTGGACATACAGCCATATGCTTTGTATTTTAGTTGGACAGACAGCCAGATGCGTTGTATTTTAGTGGGACATCATACAGCCAGATGCTTTGTATTTTAGTGGGACATACAGCCAGATGCTTTGTATTTTAGTGGGACATCATACAGCCAGATGCTAACAGTGGTATAAGCCTGTTTGGAAATCTTTCTTTGAGTGACAGACTTGATTTCTGAGAGAACAATAAATTAATCAGGATATTTAAGCAAATTATGCATTTTATTTTATTTTACAATTTAAAATRCATTAGGAAGCCACAACAGTACACGTACAGCAATTACAGAGGATTACATAGACAGTCAAGCCTTGTTCCCATTGTGGTCCATTATGAAGGAAAGAGATTTCCGTGAACTTCTGCTSCCCACACTTGAATCATTTGACTTATTGCAGATTATTGTTCAACAATTTGACTATCAACAGTAATAAAAACCATGCTATATATAGTGATTTTATTAAATCTCAATGAAATGCACAATGTATCAACAACAAAAAATATGTACTCGCCTTAGCCTTGCACTCAAACATCGTGGGTGGAGGATATAACGGGATAAAACASCATATTATTAAARGACAGGGGTTCATKAACTTTTTCAGCCTGGGATCCAAATGAGAAATTMTGTGTTTTCCTAGGACCCAAGCTTATGAAAACATGCTATACGTAAATATCAGTACATTTAATTTCCCTTATGCCTAAAACAAATGCAATACAGACAAAAACAAATAACAATGAAAWTAAATACCCATATAAATAGCAATTCATGTTGATTTTTCCCCATTAAAAACTCTCTTACATATCTGTCCTGGTTKGAAATGTTGCTGTTAAAATACAATAAAAAAGTAATTCTGAACTGGAATAAACTGATTGATCACATCACACAGATGTATAACAGAACACACACACAGGCTTTTTGATAGTGCAACCCTAAGTAACAGTACAGATGAAAAATGATCAGTACTTTTGTACATCTTACTGTAGAAAGTACAGTTGAAAAAAAGGTCTAGGTTGGAACTGTTGCTGTTAAAATACAATAAATCCTTTTTATTCTGAACAGATGTAGACCAGAAAAAACACACAGTCCTAATGAGAGGTTTTCAACAATCATGTCTATTCTGGCATAAGTTTTTGACTGTGCAACCCTGAGGTCATGCTCAGCATTGAGTCTGTTTCTGAGTTGAGGTATGTGGTGCCAAACTGGATCAGAACATCTACTGCTATCTCAGTCAGGCAGGACACCGCTTCCTGCTTTCGATGAGCACCTCAGAACTGTGTTTACCTCAAAAAGCATCTTGCTTCAATCAGTTTATTCCAGTTAAGAATAAAMATTATTAYTTGTATTTTAACAGCAACAGTTCCAACCTAAACTTGTTTTCAMCTGTACTTTCTACAGTAAGATGTACAGAAGGACTGATCATTTTGCATCTTAATAGTGAAACTCGGCATTGTAAGCAATAATGGCATTATACTGAATGTAAGTGTCATTTTAACACCTCGAAAAAGATTTCACTTCAGGTACAGAGACCCAAAAGAGCGATGATTTACCGCGACATCGACTTGAAGAGTGTACCGAGACCCAAAAGTCCAATTTACCGTGACCCGTCGAAGAAAGTCAAGTTCAGTCTTGGTGCCAGGCTGCGTGAAACGGGAGAGATGTTCGTTGTTCCCGACTGCCATCACAATATGAGAATCAGAGAGCTAAAAAACGCCATGGAATTAGTGGTTGGGGTTCCCACAGACTTCCAGAGAGTATGCTACCTGGATAATGGTCAAATAAATACGTTTCATCTCACTTGCTGGTTTAACTGTTGACATATTTTAATGAGAAATGGGGAGTTGTTGTTGATTCATTAATTAGATATGTATCCATGGATTTTTATTGGGTTTAATGAAGTTAGAGTCACGGCCCTTATGAATCTCAAAAGTAGGCTAGCAGTGACAGGCCCGTCATGGTAAACATTTTATTGAGGGTGTTTTCCAGTCAGACTAATTATCTAATGATGTGCTTCTCTGACCAAAAAGAATGGGAGAAACTCCCCAAATACAGGTGTGCCAAGCTTGTAGCATGATACCCAATGACAATCGAGGCTGTATTTCCTGCCAAAGGTGCTTCAACAAAGTACTGAGTAAAGGGTCTGGTCCTTTAACGAGAAGAATGCGAGAAACTCCCCAAATACAGGTGTGCCAAGCTTGTAGCGTCCTACCCAAGGAGACTCGAGGCTGTAATCGCTGCCAAAGGTGCTTCAACAAGGTACTGACTAAAGGGTCTGAATACTGATGTAAATGTGATATTTCCATTTTTTATTACAATCAAAAATGTAAAAAATACAGTTTTTGCTTTATCGTTATGGGGTACTGTGTGTGGATTGATGAGGGAAAAAAGTATTTAATCCATTTTAGAATAAGGCTGTAACGTAACAAAATGTGTAAAAAGTCAAGGGGTCTGAATACACTGTATGTGATGACACCACTATTCACTGTAATGACATCGTCCCTGGAACTACTGTCACCCTGATGATCTGGCCTTATGATGGATGGGCTGAGCTTGTGATAGCTGCAGCTACTGGGGATGTATTTTGTACATAGTCTTGCTGCTACTGTCTCTTATGACGGAAAATAACTTCTGGACATCAGAACAGCGATTACTCACCTCGAAATCCCTGTCATTTGCGTGAAGAAAAGACTGASAAAAGGGGGAGGAGGTCAGGCGGCCTCCTGAGAATTCGTAGGCGAGTGAGTAAACCACCTCTACCATCAGTCCTATTAGGCAGCGTGCAATCTTTGGATAACAAAATGGATGAGATTGAATCAAGGATATCCTGCCAACGGTGCATTAAAAACGAATATGTTTCACTGAGTTGTAACTGAACGACGACATGGATAACATACATCTGGCTTGGGTTTTCGGTCCATCAGCAAGATAGAACAGCTGCCTCTGGTAAGACAAGGGGTGGCGGCCTGTGTCTATTTGTCAATAACAGCTGGTTCACAAAATCTAATATTACGGAAGTCTGTAGGTTTTGATCATCTGAGGTAGAGTATCTCATGATAAGCTGTAGACCACACTATTTACCAAGAGAGTTTTTATTTACCACCATCTATTTACCACCATCTATTTACCACCATAAACCGATGCTGGCACTAAGGCCACACTCAACGAGCTGTATAGGGCCATAAGCGAACAGGAAAATGCTCATCCAGAGGCGGCGCTCCTAGTGGCCGGGGACTTTAATGAAGGGAAACTTAAATCTGTTTTACATCATTTCTACCAGTATGTTAAATGTGCAACGAGAGGGAAAAAAAACTCTAGACCACCTTTACTCCACACACAGAGACGCATACGAAGCTCCCCCCCGCCCTCCATTTAGCAAATCTGACCATAATTCTATCCTCCTGATTCCTGCTTACAAGCAAAAACTAAAGCAGGAAGTACCAGTGACTCGCTCAATAAGGAAGCGGTCAGAGGACGCAGATGCTAAGCTACAGGACTGTTTTGCTAGCACAGACTGGAATATGTTCTGGGATTCTTCCGATGGCAATGAGGAGTACACCACATCAGTCACGGGCTTCATCAATAAGTGCATCAATGATGTCGTCCCCACAGTGACTGTACGTACATACCCCAACCAGAAGCCATGGATTACAGGCAACATCCAAACTGAGCTAAAGGGTAGAGCTGCCTCTTTCAAGAAACTGGACTCTAACCCAGACGCTAATAAGAAATCACGTTATGCCCTCTGACGAACCATCAAACAGGCAAAGGGCCAATACAGGACTAAGATTGAATCGTACTACACCGGCTCAGACGCTCGTCAGATGTGGCAGGGCTTGCAAACTATTACGGACTACAAAGGGAAGCACAGCTGTGAGCTGCCCAGTGACACGAGCCCACCAGACGAGCTAAATAAATTCTATACTCGCTTCGAGGCAAGCAACACTGAAGCATGCATGAGAGCATCAGCTGTTCTGTACGACTGTGTGATCACGCTCTCCGTAGCCAATGTGAGTAGGACCTTTAACTTCTTATGGCTGGGGGCAGTATTGAGTAGCTTGGATGAATAAGGTGCCCAGAGTAAACTGCCTGCTACTCAGGCCCAGAAGCTAAGATATGCATATTATTAGTAGATTTGGATAGAAAACACTCTGAAGTTTCTAAAACTGTTTGAATGATGTCTGTGAGTATAACAGAACTCATATGGCAGGCAAAAACCTGAGAAGATATCCAACCAGGAAGTGGGAAATCTGAGGTTTGTAGGTTTGCCTATCCAATATACAGTGTCTATGGGGTCATATGGTCACACTTCCTAAGGTTTCCACTAGATGTCAATAGGGAAGAATAGGGTATAGATAGGGAATGAGACGCTGATTGAGTCAGGTGTCTGGCAGAGTGTTCATGAAGCTTCACTAGGACGTCCGTTCTACACCGTGAGAGTAGCTCTGCGTTCCTTTTAGTTTCTACGACAAAGGAATTCTTCCGGTTGAACTTATTGAAGATTATGTTAAAACATCCTAAGATTGATTCTATACATGCGTTTGACCATGTTTTCTACGACTGCTAATGGAATTTCTTGACTTTTCGTCGGCCAGCGGCGTCAAGAATTGTGATTTTTGATACTAAAACGCGCGGAACAAAAAGGAGGTATTTGACATAAATTAATGGATTTTTCGAACAAAACAAACATTATTTGTCGGAACTGCGATTCCTGGGAGTTGCATTCTGTTGAAGATCATCAAGGTAAGTGAATATTTTATAATGCTATTTCCTGACTTCTGTTGACTCCACAACATGGCGGGAACCTGTATGGCTTGTTTTGTGTCTGAGCGCCTGTAACTCAGATATTGCATGGTGTGCTTTTTCCATAAAGTTTTTTTAAAATCTGACACAGCGGTTGCATTAAGGAGAAGTTTATCTGAAGTTCCATGTATAATACACTGTATCTTTTATCAAGTGTCTATAGTGTATGAGGTATTTCTGTAAATTGATGTGGCTCTTACTGCAAAATCAAAGGATGTAAACATTACTGAACATTACTGAGCCAAAAACATACTGGAAGCA
>NC_036851.1:49666662-49669229 GCF_002910315.2 Salvelinus sp. IW2-2015
AAGAGCGATCGTCTGTTGTGAGGGCGGCAGGTAGTCTAGTGGTTAGAGCATTGGACTAGTAACCGGAGGTTGCAAAATCAAATCCCTGAGCTGACAAGGTAAAATCTGTTCTACCCCTGAAAAGGCACTGTTCCTAGACATCATTGAAAATAGAATTTGTTCTTAACTGACTTGCCTTGTTAAATAAAGATATAAAATGTTGTTGACTATCATTAAATGCGAAGACTATATATTTATCAAATCAATTATCTATGTGTAATTTATTTACCTGATTAAACTAACCATGTAACTTAATTAACTAGAAGTCGGGGCACACGGGAAAATGTTTGTTTAACTTAGGGATAATCCCGTTACAAGGATCGTTTGAGAACTTCGGTGAAATGGCCAAATTAAAATTAAATTATTCGAATAATTTAACTTTCATACAATCACAATACACCAAATTAAAGCTTTACTTCTTGTTAATCCAGCCACCTTGTAAGATTTCAAAAAGGCTTTATGGCGAAAGCAAACCATCTATTATCTGAGGACAGCACCCATCAAAAAAACACAGACAATCATATTTCATCCCGCCAGGCGCGACACAAAACTCAGAAAATAACGATATAAATTCTTGCGTTACCTTTGAAGAGCTTCTTCTGTTTGCACTCCAATATGTCCATAAACATCACAAATGGTCCTTTTGTTCGATTAATTCCGTCGTTATATCTCCAAAATGTCCATTTAATGTCCGTGTTTTGATTCAGAAAAAGACTGGTTCCAAACTCACGCAAACATGACTACAAAATATCTAATAAGTTACCTGTAACCTTTTGTCCAAACATTTCAAACAACTTTTCCTAATACAACTTGGTATTTTTTTACGTAAATAATCGATAAAATTTAAGACGGGATAAACTGCGTTCAATCCGGACGAAAACAAAGTGGAGCGAGCTTTCAGGTCGTGTGCCCCAACCACAACAGTACACTAGACTCGACCCTCATTCTGTTCTGAACAGCCCTACTTCTTCATTACACAAAGGAAAAACATCAACCAATTTCTAAAGACTGTTGACATCCAGTGGAAGCGATAGGAACTGCAAGCAAGTGCCTCAGAAATCTAGATCCACATAGAAAAGCCATTGAAAACACTCAAAAAAAGATTTAAAAAATCCTGGATGGTTTGCCCTCGGGGTTTCGCCTGCCAAATAAGTTATGTTATACTCACAGACATCATTCAAACAGTTTTAGAAACTTCAGAGTGTTTTCTATCCAAATCTACACATAATATGCATATCCTAGCTTCTGGGCCTGAGTAGCAGGCAGTTTACTTTGGGCACGCTTTTCAYCCGGACGTGAAAATACCACCCCCTAGCCTAGAGAGGTTTTAAAGTGTCARTTTCCCGAATATAACTCTTCAGATATTTTYATATCTTATCAAAACTGTYGCTTATTAATGACTTTTATTACCAGTCTCATTAATGAACGTCGCAAACCCTTGGATATCTGCATGAACCCTAGCCTAGATAATGAATCAGCGATATACAAATTAATTAAATTATTTATTTACTAACTAACTAAAAAAAATCACAATTATGTAAACACACACACACACACACACAATAGGTCATACATTGGTTACAATCATGATATGATGGCTTGGTAGACAAAGGAAAGGGGTGGGGCAGTTCAAGAGCGGAAACTCAGAGTGGATTCACTACATACATAGAAATTGCTAATACTTTTAACAGTYGAAAAGAAATKGCAATTTACATATTTCTGAGTGTCTGCCTTTGTTGKCCCTCTCTGCGAATGCCAGTCCGTCTGCTGGACAGTCAGTCAACAGAGAGCCTCTGGTTTGTCCACCAGAGATTATAGTCGTAGGTTGTTAGAATGGATACTTCAGAGTACCATTTGGAAATGCTCTTAGATCCGACTAAAGTATTTAAACAGCTGCAGTCTGAATAATTATTCTTTAGTGTGTAGATTTCTTAGCCATTTCAACGTGGGGAATGATCTCCACATTCTCTGGTCTTGTCCTTTGGTAGAGTTGTAGTTCTTAACCATTTCAAAAACGTAGYGTCAGCTCCATGTTTTCTAGTCTTCTTAAMCATTCAAGGCATTTTGAGGCCTCCGGCTTACCGTGGGTCTATTTGGCATAAAATGTCAATTTTGTCACGGGTGGTTTTATATACTCTGTGGAAGAAGGGGGCGTTTCCATGACGCCGATGTAAATGTCTGTACTCACGTGGGCGTGGCCACTGAGAACTCACTTTTCAAATCAGTCATGGCCTCTAGCATTTCTTAATGAACCAAATCTAAAACGAGACCAAAATCAGGAAGTGCAGTCTACCACCGTAAACCGATGCTGGCACTAAGACGGCTCTCAACGAGCTGTATAGGGCCATAAGCAAACAGGAAAATGCTCATCCAGAAGCGGCGCTCCTAGTGGCCGGGGACTTTAATGCAGGGAAACTTAAATCCGTTTTACCTCATTTCTACCAGCATGTTAAATGTGCAACCAGAGGGAAAAAAAACTCTAGACCACCTTTACTCCACACACAGAGACGCGTACAAAGCTCTCCCTC
>NC_036851.1:49671018-49675452 GCF_002910315.2 Salvelinus sp. IW2-2015
GGACAGTTGTGTTGTGTACTGTGTTCAAAGTTGGGCTCTGGGGAGCATTGTCCTTTGCCGGCGGCGGTCTGTTATAAGTATATGCAAATCTTGAAGGGGTGGTCTACAACATCCTACTTGGACACACACAAGAACGTTCATGCTAGATTGAAAACAAAGTTGTAAAAAAACCCAGCAGCGTATCTTTTTAATATACTAGCAGTTCTGACACAATCACCTGCTACCTGGCACCTTACTTAATCGTCTACCATTACCCGTTTTCAGAAGGACTCATATCTTTTGGCTTGGCCCATTCACCCTAGACTCACCTGAAGGGCACCGCATACACCATAATCCATGTTACGTTTCTCAATTGTGGCGCCAAGCTACGCTCATGTAGTTCAGCTTTTTTACTGATGAGGGTGCTCCCGGATCCGGGATGAGTACCAAGTAAAAGTTATAATAATTGGAGTTGGAGCCAGCTCTCCCTATTATGTTTTGACTACTCTTCCAATAAAGCCTTTATACCCTGGGGTGGCAGGTAGCCTAGCGGTTAAGAGCGTTGGGCCAGTAACAGAAAAGTCGCTAGTTAGAATCCCCCAGCCAACTAGGTGAGAAAAAATGTATCATCGATGTGCCCTTGAGCAAGGCACTTACACCTAATTGCTCCTGTAAGTCACTCTGGATAAGACCGTCTGCTAAATGACAAAATTGTAAACTTTAAAAAACACCAACTAACAGGAACTAGGGGTTAAGGGCAACTGACCCTAAAAAGCAACTTCTTGTTTTGAAAACGGCCTAGGTGGCATCGATATGAGTCAGAAACATTTTCTTCATAATTGTGTAATTTAGTGAAGGTCCCTAATAGCCCCGGAGCTAGGAAAACCAAATCTACCACGGTTGAGCTAATTGCCTAAATAATTTATAACTATTCCCACCTGCGAACACACATACACACGAGAAACCCACACAAACCACACCCCGAAACAACTCACTTTTCAAATCAGTCATGGGCTCTAGCATTTCTTAATGAACCAAATCTAAAACGAGACCAAAATCAGGAAGTGCAGTCTACCACCGTAACCGATGCTGGCACTAAGACGCGCTCAACGAGCTGTATAAGGCGATAAGCAAACAGGAAAATGCTCATCCAGAGGCGGCGCTCCTAGTGGCCGGGGACTTTAATGCAAGAAACTTAAATCCGTTTTACCTCATTTCTACCAGCATGTTAAATGTGCAACCGAGGGAAAAAAAACTCTAGACCACCTTTACTCCACACACAGAGACGCGTACAAGCTCTCCCTGCCCTGCATTTAGCAAATCTGACCATAACTCTATCCTCCTGATTCCTGCTACAAGCATGGTCTTACTGTGTTCTAAATCAGGGCATGGAACCCATAGAGCACAGAAATAGGTTCATGCATGTAGGACCATAGTAACAGACCTTGGCACTCTACAGGAATATACCATAATGATCCGTGTTAACTCCTCTGAGAAGGACACCCCTGTTCTGGAAAATACCCAAGAGTGTAACATAGCAACCAGCACATAGTTGGCCATTAACACAGTTACAGGAATAACCGTGTCCAACCCCAGACAGATGCATGTCTAATGGTGTCTAATGGACCCAGACACAATATAGAGTGCCTAGTTTTGCTGCTCCTTCTGAAATAATAATTGCCACAGAGATGTTCTGACAAATTCACAATAGTACCAGTAATTCGCTCAATAAGGAAGGGATCGAGGACGCAGATGCCTAAGCTACAGGACTGTGTTTGCAAGCCCGACTGGAAAATGTCTGGGATTCTTTCCGATAGCATTGAGGAGTACACCACGTCAGTGCTGGCTTCATCAATAAGTGCATCGATGACGTCCCCACAGTGACTGTTACTGTACATACCCAACCAGAAGCATGGATTACAGGCAACATCTGCACTGAGCTGAAGGAGAAGCTGCCGCTTTCAAGGATTGGGACTAACCCTGGACGCTTACAAGAAATCTCGCTATACCCTTCGATGAACCATGAAACAGGTAACCAGTCAGGATGCTCTCGATGTGCAGCTGTAGAACTTTTTTGAGGATCTGAGGACCCATGCCAAATCTTTTCGGTCTCTTGAGGGGGAATAGGCATTGTCGTGCCCTCTTCACAACGTGTCTAGTGTGTTTGGACCATTGATAGTGTTTTGGTGATGTGGATACCAAGGAACTTGAGAGCTATTAACCTGCTCCCACTACAGCCCAGTCGATGAGAATGGGGCATGCTCTGTCCTCTTTTTCTGTAATCCACAATCATCTCCTTTATCTTCATCATGTTAAGGAGAGGTTGTTATCCTGGCACCATCCTGCCACCATCCTGCCAGCCTATAGGGCTGTGCTCATCGTTGTTCAGTGATGAGGCCTACCACTGTTGTGTCGTCGGCAAACTTAATGATGGTGTTGGAGTCGTGCTTGGCCATGCAGTCATTGGTGAACATGGGAGTACAGCAGGGACTGAGCACGCACCCTTGAGGGCCCCGTGTTGAGGATCAGTGTGGCAGATGTGTTGTTATCTACCCTTACCACCTGGGGCGGCCCGTCAGGAAGTCCAGGATTCAGTCCCAGGGTCCTTAGCCTTGTGATGAGCTTTGATGGCCACTATGGTGTTGAACGCTGAACTGTAGTCAATGAATAGCATTCTCACGTAGGTGTCCTTTTGTCCAGACGGGAAAGAGCAGGTGTGGAGTGCAATAGAGATTGCATCATCTGTGGATCTTTCGTGTGGTTTGCAAATGCCGTGGGTGTCTAGGGTTCTGGATAATGGTGTTGATGTCAGACATGACCAGCCTTTCAATGCACTCCATGGCTACTGTCATAACTCTCCTGTGACGGTCTGAAGGATCGTCACAGGAGCCAGTGGGTCAACCTCTACAGAGTCTCTCTTTCTGAGGAGGAGAGCGGGAAGTCGGCTTTTTTATGGCGGCGTAAAATACAACCCTCTATGCTCTGTAGCGTTTGAGAATGGAATATAAACTGTGGAACACAGAAAGACACTTGACATCAAAGTTTGAATAATTAAACAATAGTTCTATTTTTGAGAATGTGGGAGTGGTCCGTGGACACTTACGGGACAGTCATGTTAGTGTGTTTCAATTTGGTGATCCCATGAAGGACAGGGAACACACTTTTCTGTGTCTTTGGTTGTGTACACTTCTCAATTATGTGTTTACATCAACATTTGGGGAAATGTATATGATTACATATGAAACTATTTGGAACAGTGAAATGTGATGTTAGCCTTCTAAATGAGAGTAGGATTTTCATATAAAGTTTTACTATTCAGTTTCGGGGTGTGGTTTGATGTGGGTTTCTCGTGTGTATGTGTGTTCGCAGGTGGGAATAGTTAGCTAAATTATTTAGGCAATTAGCTCAACCGTGGTAGAGTTGGTTTTCCTAGCTCCGGGGCTAGTTAGGGACCTTCACTAAATTACACAATTATGAAGWAAATGTTTCTGACTCATATCGATGCCACCTAGGCCGTTTTCAAAACAAGAAGTTGCTTTTTAGGGTCAGTTGACCTTTAACCCCTAGTTACTGTTAGTTGGTGTTTCTTAATAAGTTTACAATTTTGTCATTTAGCAGACGGTCTTATCCAGAGTGACTTACAGGAGCAATTAGGGTTAAGTGCCTTGCTCAAGGGCACATCGACTGATACATTTTTTCTCACCTAGTTTGTACCATTTGCTGGGACAATAAAAGGCCACAACACAATGTCACAGATGTCTCAAGTTTTGAGGGAGCGTGCAATTGGCAAATATGACTGCAATACTGTCCACCAGAGTTGTTTCCAGAGAATTGAATGTTCATCTCTACCATAAGCTGGCTCCAACATCGTTTTAGAGAATTTGGGACTCACAACCGCAGACCACGTGTAACCACGCCAGCCCAGAACCTCCACATCTGGCTACTTCACCTGCGGGATCATCTGAGACCAGCCAGACGGACAGCTGATGAAACTGAGGAGTATTTACGTCTGTAATAAAGCCCTTTTGTGGGGAAAAAATTATTCTGATTGGCTGGGCATGGCTCTCATGTGAAATCCTTAGATTATGGCCTAATTTATTTATTTCAGTTGACTGATTCCCTTATATGAACTGTAACTCAGTAAAAATGTTGTAAATTGTTGCATGTTGCGTTTATATTTTTGTTCAGTATAGATTATATGTACCAAAGAGAGCACGTCCATTGACACATTAGGAAGAAATATCATGAAAGTAAATATTGCTTTAACAGTAGAATCCATGCCAAACATACTTCAGCAGCTAATTCATTATGTTAATAATTAGAGTTGGAGCCAGCTTCCCTATTATGTTTTGACTACTCTTCCAATAAAGCCTTTCATACCTGGGGTGGCAGGTAGCCTAGCGGTTAAGAGCGTTGGGCCAGTAACAGAAAGTCGCTAGTTAGAATCCCCCAGCC
>NC_036851.1:49679805-49687859 GCF_002910315.2 Salvelinus sp. IW2-2015
GAGAGGGCTGTGTACCAGTAGAGGGAGGAGAAAGAGAGGGAGAGGGCTGTGTACCAGTAGAGGAAGGAGAAGAGAGGGAGAGGGCTGTGTACCAGTCAGAAGAAGAGAAGAGAGAGGGAGAGGGCTGTTACCAGTAGAGGGAGGAGAAGAGAGGGAGAGGCGTTACCAGTAAAGGAAGGAGAAGAGAGAGGGAGAGGCTGTGTACGGTAGAGGGAGGAGAAGAGAGGAAGAGGGCTGTGTACCAGTAGAGGGAGGAGAAAAGGTGTACCATTTGCTGGGGACAATAAAAGGCCACAACACAATGTCACAGATGTCTCAAGTTTTGAGGGAGCGTGCAATTGCATAATGACTGCAATACTGTCCACCAGAGTTGTTTCCAGAGAATTGAATGTTCATTCTCTACCATAAGCTGGCTCCAACATCGTTTTAGAGAATTTGGGACTCACAAACGCAGACCACGGTAACCACGCCAGCCCAGAACCTCCACATCTGGCTACTTCACCTGCGGGATCATCTGAGACCAGCCAGACACAGCTGATGAAACTGAGGAGTATTTACGTCTGTAATAAAGCCCTTTTGTGGGGAAAAAATTATTCTGATTGGCTGGGCATGGCTCTCATGTGAAATCCTTAGATTATGGCCTAATTTATTTATTTCAGTTGACTGATTCCCTTATATGAACTGTAACTCAGTAAAAATGTTGTAAATTGTTGCATGTTGCGTTTATATTTTTGTTCAGTATAGATTATATGTACCAAAGAGAGCACGTCCATTGACACATTAGGAAGAATAATCATGAAAGTAAATATTGCTTTAACAGTAAATCCATGCCAAACATACTTCAGCAGCTAATTCATTATGTTAATAATTAGAGTTGGAGCCAGCTTCCCTATTATGTTTTGACTACTCTTCCAATAAAGCCTTTCATACCTGGGGTGGCAGAAGCTCTCTCTTCTCCTTCCTCTACCAGTACACAGGCTTCTCCCTCTCTCTTCTCAAATCAAATTTTATTTGTCACATACACGTGTTTAGCAGATGTTATTGCGGTGTAGCGAAATGCTTGTGTTTTTAGCTCCAACAGTGCAGTAATATCTAACAGTTCACAACAATAAACACAATACACACAACCTAAAAGTAAAATAATGGATTTAAGGAATATATAAATATTAGGATGAGTGATGTCGGAATGGCATAGACTAAATACTGTAGAATAGAATACAGTATATACATATGAGATGAGTATAGCAAAAATGTGTAAACATTATTAAAGTGACTAGTGTTCCATTATTAAAGTGGCCAGTGATTTCAAGTCTATGTATATGGGGCAGCAGCCTCTAAGGTGCAGGGTTATGTAACCGAGTGGAAGCTGCCAAGTGATGGCTATTTAACAGTCTAATGGCATTGAGATAGAAGCTGTTTTTCAGTCTCGGCCCCAGCTTTGATGTACTGACCTTGCCTTCTGGTTGATAGCAGGGTGAAGAGGCAGTGGCTTGGGTGGTTGTTGTCCTTGATGATCTTTCTGGCCTTCCTATGACATCGGGTGCTGTAGGTGTCCTGGATGGCAGGTAGTATGCCCCTGATGATGTGTTSGGCAGACCGCACCACCCTCTTGAGAACCCTGCGGTTGCGGACGGTGCAGTTGCCGTACCAGGCGGTGATACAGCCAGACATTAGGCTCTGAATTGTGCAACTGTAAAAGTTTGTGAGGGCTTTAGGTACCAAGCCAAATTTCTTCAGCCTCCTGAGGTTCTTCACCACACTGTCTGTGTGGGTGGACCATTTCAGATCGTCAGTGATGTGTACGCCGAGGAACTTGAAGCTTTCCACCTGCTCCACTGCGGTCCCATCTATGTGGATAGGGGAATGCTCCCTATGCTGTTTTCTGATGTCCACGATCAGCTTCTTTGTTTTCTCGACATTGAGTGAGAGGTTATTTTATTTTTATTTTACTTTTTTCACCACCTCCTTGTAGGCTGTCTTGTCATTACGTTCTCCAGTTTCTGTGTTGTAGTTTTTGTATTTTAGAGTGTGTGTTTCAGGAGATGGCTTCCTGAAGTACTCCCCAACCAGCTGATGGCTAATTGATGATTGGAGCTGACCCCCAAAAGGAACACCTACGTGAGAATGCATTCATTGACTACAGTTCAGCGTTCAACACCATAGTGGCCCAAAGCTCATCACAAGGCTAAGGACGCCTGGGACTGAACCTGGACTTCCTGACGGGCGCCCCCCAGGTGGTAAGGTAATAACAACACATCTGCCACACTGTCCTCAACACAGGGGCCCCTCAAGGGTGCGTGCTCAGTCCCCTGCTGTACTCCCTTTCACCAATGACTGCATGGCCAAGCACGACTCCAACACCATCATTAAGTTGCGACGACACAACAGTGGTAGGCTCATTCACTGACAACGACTGAGGACACCCTAGAGCTGGCAGGATGTGTCAGGATGGTGCCAGGAACAACACTCTCCTTCAACATGATGAAGATAAAGCGAGATAGATTGTGGATTACAGAAAAAGAAGACAGAGCATGACCCCATTCTCATCGACTGGGCTGTAGTGAGCAGGTTTAATAGGCTTCACAGTTCCTTAGTATCCACACACCAAAACACTATCATGTGTCCCAACACACTAAGACAGTTGTGAAGAGGGCACGACAATGCCTATTCCCCCATCAATGACCGAAAAGATTGGGCATGGGTCCCAGATCCTCAAAAAGTTCTACACTGCCACCATCGAGGAGCATCCTGACTGGTTACCTGTTTCATGGTTCATCGAAGGGTAGCAGCGAGATTTCTTGTAAGCGTCCAGGCTAGTCCAATCGCTTGAAAGCGGCCAGCTCTCCCCTTCAGCTCAGGCAGATGTTGCCTGTAATCCATGCTTCTGGTCTGTAGTACGTACGTAAAATCACCTGGGGGACGACGTCATCGATGCACTTATTGATTGAAGCCAGCAACATGACGTGGGTACTCCTCAATGCGTATCGGAAGAATCCCAGAACCATTTTCCAGGCTGTGCTTTGCAAAACACAGTCCTGTAGCTTAGCATCTGCGTCCTCTGATCCTTACCTTATTGAGCAATTTACTGGTATATTGTGATTTGTCAGAACATATGTCTGCAATTTTATTTCAGAAGAGCCAGCAAAACTAGTGCACTCTATATGTGTCTCGGTTCATTAGACACAAGACATGCATCTGTCTGGGTTGGACACGTTATTCCTAGTAACTGTGTTATGGCCAACTAGTGCTGTTGCTATTGTTACACCTCTTGGGTATTTTCAGAACAGGGGGTGTCCCTTTCAGAGAGTTAACAGGATACATTATGGTTATTTCTGTAGAGTGCCAAGGTCTGTTACTATGGTCCTACATGCATGAACCTATTTCTGTGGCTCTACGGGTTCCATCCCTGATATGAAACCAGTAAGACCATGCTTGTAAGCAGGAATCAGGAGGATAGAGTTATGTCAGAATTGCTAAATGCAGGGCGAGGAGAGCTTTGTACGCGTCCTCGTGTGTGAAGTAAAGTGGTCTAGAGTTTTTTTTCCTCTGGTTGCACATTTTAACATGCTGGTAGAAAGTGAGGTAAAACGGATTTAAGTTTCTTGCATTAAACCCGAGCGACTAAGGGCCCCTCTGGAGAGCATTTCCTGTTTGCTATATAGCTTATACAGCTCGTGAGCGCCGTCTTAGTGCCAGCATCGGTGTACGGTGGTAGACTGCACTCCTGATTTTCCGGTCTCGTTTTAGATTTGGTCATTAAGAAATGCTAGAGCCATGACTGATTTGAAAAGTGAGTTAGATTTCGGGTGTGGTTTGATGTGGTTTTCGTGTGTATGTGTGTTCGCAGGTGGATTAGTAGCTAAATTATTTACGGCAATTAGCTCAACTTGTAGAGTTGGTTTCTAGCTCCCGGGGCTAGTTTAGGGACCTTCACTAAATTACACAATTATGAGAGTAAAGTTTCTGACTCATACGATGCCCACCCTAGGCCGTTTTCAAAACAGAAGTTGCTTTTTAGGGTCCAGTTGACCTTTAACCCCTAGTACTGTTAGTTGTGTTTTTCTAATAAGTTTACAATTTTGCATTTAGCAGACGGTCTTATCCAGAGTGACTTACAGAGGCAATTAGGGTTAAGTGCCTTGCTCAAGGGCACATCGACTGATACATTTTTTCTCACCTAGTTGGCTGGGGATTCTAACTAGCGACTTTTCTGTACTGGCCCAACGCTCTTAACCGCTAGGCTACCTTCGCACCCCAGGTATGAAAGGCTTATTGGAAGATAGTCAAAAACATAATAGGGGAGCTGGTCCAACTCCAATTATTAACTTTTACTTGGTACTCATCCCGGATCCGGGAGCACCTCATCAGTAAAAAGCTGACTAGCATAGCCTAGCATAGCGCCACAAGTAATACTAGCAATCTAAATATCATGAATCACAAGTCCAAGACACCAGATGAAAGATACACATCTTGCTGATCCAGCCATCATTTCTGATTTTTAAAATGTTTACAGGGAAGACACAATATGTATTTCTATTAGCTAAACCACGATAGCAAAGACTCAACTTTTTTCTCCACCATTTTTTTACTGCATAGGTAGCTACACAAATTCGACCAAATAAGATTAATCAAATCACTAACAGAAACAACATTCATCAGATGACAGTCTGATAACATATTTATTGTATGCATATGTTTTGTTTCGAAAAATTTGCATATTTCAGTATAAATCAATAGTTTTACATTGCAGCCACCATTCACAAAACTCACCAAACAGCTAGAATAATACAGAGACACGTGAATTACCTAAATACTCATCATAAAACATTTAGAAAAATACACAGCATACAGCAAATGAAAGACAAACATCTTGTGAATCCAGACCAATATTTTCAGATTTTAAAGTGTTTTACAGAAACACATATTAGCATTATATTAGCTGACTACATAGCCAACCACACAGCAGCATTGATTCATGCACCGTTAGCGATAGGAATAAACCAGCAAAAGATATTACATTTTTTCACTAACCTTCTCAAAACTTCATCAGATGACAGTCCATAACATCATATTACACAAACATATATGTTTGTTCGAAAATTTGCATATTTAGCGGCACAAATCGTGGTTATACAATGAGAAATAGTAGCCAAACTGCAAACAAAATGTCGGGAAAATCTTGGGAGAGGCACTAATCTAATCAAACTAATCATAAACTTGACAAAAAAATACAGGTTGGACAGCAAATGAAAGATACATTAGTTCTTAATGCAACCGCTGTGTTAGATCTTTAAAAATTAAAAGTTAATAGTTTAACATTTTTCACAGAAAATACGAATTAACATCTAAATAGTTCTTACTATTTGATGAGCTTCCATCAGAATCTTGTTGCAAATTTGTCCTTTGTCCAGAATAATGTTGCTCGGTTGTTAGATTGTCGTCTTCACTTTGGAATTAGCAGCAAACATTACCATATTGGCGAAGACGTGTCCAACTCACCTAACGCAGCACAAATAAAATACCGAAAATCGCAATTATACTGATATAAACTGATACTAACTCGCGTTTTAAAATAACTACATTATGATGTTTTAAACTATATCGAATAAAATCAGAGCCGATATATCTAAGCCTATAACGAGAGCTTTTCAGAATGCAATCCTGAGGTCTGTCTTGCGCCATGACGAACGTTGAAAAGACTGCACACCCGTTCCAAGAGCTTTTGTACTGGCCTCAGATCTACCTAGACACCCCCATTCCAATTCTCACTGCTTACTGACATCTAGGGAAGGCTATGCAGTGCATGTCGACCCATAGATTACATGCAATAAATAAAAACTTGACCCTGGAACAGAGTCCCCGATTTTCAGATTTCTCACTTCCTGACAGAAATTTGCTGTCAAAAATGAGTTCTGTTTTACTCACAGATATAATTCAAACGGTTTTAGAAACTAGAGAGTGTTTTACTACCAATAGTAATAATAATATGCATATATGTACGAGCAAGAATTGAGTACGAGGCAGTTTAATTTGGGAACGAATTTTTACAAAGTCGAAATGGCGCCCCCCTATTGAGAAAAGGTTTTAACATAATGAATTAGCTGCTGAAGTATGTTTGGCAATGGCTTTTTACTTGTTAAAGCAATATTTACTTTCATGATATTTCTTCCTAAGTGTGTCAATGGACTGCTCTCTTTGGTAACATATAATCCTATACTGAACAAAATATAAACGCAACATGCAACAATTTACAACATTTTTTACTGAGTTACAGTTCATATAAGGAAATCAGTCAATTTAAATAAATAATTAGGCCATAATCTAAGATTCACGAAGAGCCATGCCCAGCCAATCAGAATGATTTTTTCCCACACAAAAGAAGGCATATATACAGACGTAAATACTCCTCAGTTGTCATCAGCTGTCGCGTGTGGCTGGTCTCAGATGATCCCGCAGGTGAAGTAGCCAGATGTGGAGGTTTCTGCACATGTTTAGCAGATTATTTCTGGTGTATAGCGAAATGCTTGTGTTTTTAGCTCCAACAGTGCCAGTATATATTCTAACAGTTCACAACAATAAACACAATACCACACAACCTAAGAGTAAAAAATGGAATTGAGGAATATATAAATATTAGGATGAGCAATGTCGGAGTGGCATAGACTAAATACAGTAGAATAGAATTACAGTAATATACATATGAGATGAGTAAAGCAAAAATGTGTAAACATTATTAAAGTGACTAGTTTCCATTATTAAAGTGGCCAGTGATTTCAAGTCTATGTATATGGGCAGCAGCCTCTAAGGTGCAGGTATGTAACGAGTGGAAGCTGCCAAGTGTGGCTATTTAACAGTCTATGGCCTTGAGATAGAAGCTGTTTCAGTCTCGCCCCACTTTGATGTACTGAACCTTGCTCTGGTTGATAACAGGGTGAAAGGCAGTGGCTTGGGTGGTTGTTTTCCTTGATGATTTTCTGGCCTTCCTATGACATCGGGTGTGTAGGTCCTTGGATGGCAAGTAGTATGCCCCTGATGATGTGTTGGGCAGACCGCACCACCCTCTTGAAAACCCTGCGGTGCGGACGGTGCAGTTGCGCGTACAGGCGGTGATCAGACATTAGGCTCTGAATTGTGCTCTGTAAAAGTTGTGAGGGCTTAGGTACCCAAATTTCTTAAGCCTCCTGAGGTTCTTCACCAACTGTCTGTGTGGTGACATTCAGATCGTAGGTGATGTGTATGCCGAGGAACTTGAAGCTTTTCCACCTGCTCCACTGCGGTCCCATCTATGTGGATAGGGACGTGCCCTATGCATCTTCTGATGTCACGATCAGTTTTTGTTTTGTCACACTTGAGTGAGAGGTTATTTTTATTTTATTTTTTCCCACCACTTCCTTGTAGGCTGTCTTGTCATGTTGGTAATCAGGCCTACTACTGTTGTGTTGTCTGCAAACTTGATGATTGAGTTGCAGGAGTGCGTGGCCACGCCAGTCATGGGTGAACAGGGAGTACAGGAGGGTGGAGCACGCACCCTTGTGGCCCCTGTGTTGAAGATCAGCGAAGTGGAGGTGTTGTTTCCCACCTTCACCACCTGGGGTGGCCCGTCAGAAACAATCCAGGACGGGTTCAGACCCAGGGCCCCGAGACTTAATGATGAGCTTGGGGTACTATAGTGTTGAAGCTGAGTATAGTCAATGAAAAACCACAGTCCTTGGTAGCGCGCCGCGACTGTGGCACTGTTATCCTCAAAGGGGCGAAAGAAGGTGTTTAGCTTATCCGGAAGCAAGACGTCGGTGTCCACGACGTGGCTGGTTTTCCCTTTGTAGTCCATGATTGTCTGTAGAACCTGCCACATACGTCCGTGTCATGAGCTGTTGTGAATGCGGACTCCACTTTGTCTCTATACTGACGTTTTGCCTGTTTGATTGCCTTGCGGAGGAATAACTACACTGTTTGTATTCGGCCATATTCCCAGTCACCTTGCTATGGTTAAATGCTTGTTGTTTCGCTTTCAGTTTTGCGAGAATGCTGCCATCTACCCACGGTTTCTGGTTTAA
>NC_036851.1:49687884-49706757 GCF_002910315.2 Salvelinus sp. IW2-2015
TACCCGCGCGCCCTCGTCCAAGAAGCAGCTGACTCTAATCAAGCTAATAGCCACGCTGAGATGATAAAAGGCCATGTTCTGTTTAAGAGAAGGATATTAGGAGAGAGAGGATAGGCAGGAGATCATTGAAGGCGAGGATGCAAGAGGTTTGATTGAAAGAGAGAAGAGATTAGAGGGAGATTAAATGTTTCGAGAAATATTAGTGATTAGAGCGAGATCATTGCTAGGTTGACATTTTAATGTAGTTATAGAGCATTGCTGAGGGTTAAACCATATTGGTCGTGAGTATGTACTATTTAGGTTGTTGTTTGGTAGGCAGCTTTGCTATGTCCTGTGGTTTGTGAAATTGTTAATAATTATTCTGTTTCCATTTGTTCCCAGGGGGGAGGAAGGCACCTAGAGTGCTTAGGCAAGAGGCCCCGCGGGCATACATATACCGTAGTATATTCACTGTTAGGCACACTAGTAAGACCTGGGCGGACCACCCCCTGTATTTTGGTTAGGGCACCAGGTGGTGTTAAGATAGGCAAGTAGTGGGTAGGCAGGTTAGATAGGAGGGGGGAACTTTGATATTTACTTTCTTTGTTTGGTTCCGTCCAGCCCCCTTTCCCCATATTACCGTGTAGGAAATAAATCCTAGTAAACGGTAAAATTCTGCCTTTGTCTCCTTCTCCCACCTACAGTCCATACCTCTTGCACTTCACAGAGAGTGAGTTGTAGCAGGGAGTTGCGTTCCCTCTTCTCAGAGGCGTGCGTAACAGGTAATCAGGCCTACTACTGTTGTGTTGTCTGCAAACTTGATGATTGAGTTCCAGGAGTGCGTGCCACCCAGTCATGGGTGAACAGGGAGTACAGGAGGGGGTTGAGCACGCACCCTTTGTGGGCCCCTATGTTGAAGATCAGCGAAGTGGAGTGTTGTTTCCACCTTCACCACTGGGGTGGCCCGTCAGAAAGTCCAGAAATTGCACAGGGCGGGTTCAGACCCAGGGCCCCGAAGCTATGATGAGCTTGGACGTACTATAGTGTTGAATGCTGAGCTATAGTCAATGAAAAACCCACAGTCCTTGGTTGGCGCGCCGCGACTGTGGCACTGTTATCCTCAAAGGGGGCAAGGAAGGTGTTTAGCTTTATCCGAAGCAAGACGTCGGTGTCCACGACGTGGCTGGTTTCCCTTTGTAGTCCATGATTGTCTGTAGACCTGCCACATACGTCCGTGTCAGAGCTGTTGAATTGCGACTCCACTTTGTTCTATACTGACGTTTTGCCTGTTTGATTGCCTTGCGGAGGAATAACTACAGGTAGGTTTTAATAGTCACAGTTGGTACAACATCTCCTATACACTTCCTGATAAAATCAGTCACTGTATCCGTGTATTCTTCAATGTTATTCTTAGAGGCTACCCGGAACATATCCCAGTCYGCGTGATCAAAACAATCTTGAAGCGTGGATTCCGATTTGTCAGACCAGCGTTGAATAGTCCTGAGCACAGGTACTTCCTGTTTTAGCTCGGGTACTTCCTGGGAGGGRAAAAATGGAGTCGTGATTAGATTTGCCGAAGGGAGGGCGGGGGAGGGCCTTGTAGGCATTTCGAAAAGCTGAGTAGCAGTGGTCTAATGTTTTCTCAGAGTGAGTGCTACAGTCAATGTGTTGGTAGAATTTTTGTAGCGTTTTCTTCAAATTTGCTTTGATAAAATCTCCAGCTACAATAAATGTGGCCTCAGGATATGTGGTTTCCAGTTTGCAAGAAGTCCAGTGAAATTCTTTGAGGGCCGTTGTGGTATCGGCTTGGGGGGGGAATATACACAACTGTGACTATAACCGAAGAGAATTCTCTTGAGAGGTAATATGGTTGGCATTTGATTGTAAGGTATTTTAGGTCGAGTGAACAAAGGGACTTGAGTTTCTGTATGTTATCACAATCACACCATGAGTGGTTAATCATGAAACATACACCACGCATTTCTTCTTCCTGGAGACTGCTTTTTTCCTGTCTGCGTGAGATACTGAGAWCCCAGCTGGCTGTATGGACAAAAACAGTATATCCCGAGAGAGCCATGTTTCCGTGAAACAGAGTATGTTACAATCTCTGATGTCTCTCTGGATGGAGATTCTCGCCCTGAGGTCGTCTACCTTATTATCCAGAGACTGAACATTAGCGAGTAATATACTCGGAAGCGGTGGATGGTGTGCGCTCCTGAACCGGACTAGAAGTCCACTCCGAATACCTCATTATAATGAATGCAAGTATCATTTTAACACCTCAACGAAGGTTTTCACTTCAGGTTTTCACTTCAGGTTTTCACTTCAGGTACCGAGACCCAAACATGCAATGATTTACCGCGACATCAACTTGAAGAGTGTACCGAGACCCAAAAGTGCAATTTACAGTGACCAGTCGAAGAAAGTCAAGGTCATTCTTGGTGCCAGGCTATCCATTGATTTTTAGTGGGTACAATGAAGTTAGAATCACGTCCCTTATAAATCTCAAAAGTAGGCTAGCTGTGACAGGCCCGTCATGGTGAACATTTTATTGAGGGTGTTTCCCGGTCAGACTAATTATCTAATGATGTGCTTCTCTGACCAGACCTAATGTGTACTCTCTCCACCCAACCTATGTGATGACACCACTATTAACTGTAATGACATCTTCCCTGGAACTACTGTCACCCTGATGATCTGGCCTTATGATGGATGGGCTGAGCTTGTGATAGCTGCAGCTACTGGGGATGTATTCAAGGTGATGTGGCATGAAAGAAAAACCTAGAATAGTCTACAGCAGTCATACACAGAGACTCTCTATGGCCCAGGTCATTATTGAACAAAGTTTTTTTTAAACAACCATCATCACCAAAAATAGTAATAGCAATACTGCATTTCTTTACCAGACTTGCTGAAAGACCCACCTCCTTATTTGATCTAATGTGGCTAGCCTGTAAATACTGCACATCTAAACAGCATCTCACAGCTGCTATTACAACCTGTTAACCTTATTTACTTCACTCTTCCCTTTTTTAGGATGAACATTTCCATCAACTTTCACACATAAAAAATGACTATTTTCTCTTTATTCATTGTACTCAAAGAGTGATGTCCAAACCAGCCAGCGCCACGTTCCTCCATCTCAGTGCTATGGGTTCTATGAGTGAGCTCCTCTGGCTCTCTCACCGTCTCTTCTCTGCTCTGTTCATCAGTGCCCATCGTGGACACATGCCCGCTGTCCGCTTCCTGCTCCAACAAGGACCCACAACCGCAAGGCAAAACATCTGATATCACCGTCCACTGGAAAAACCTTAATCTCATTGTGGTGATTTTGATAAATATTTTTACATAAATTGAATCTAGACATCCTTCTCAGAGCGTCAAATCCCATACAGCGGCAGGTGCTACCCCATTTGTAAGGTAAAAAAATTATTACAGAAAAAACAGTAAATCTCTTTATTACTACTACGCCACTACAATTTATAAGGTCTTACTTAGCCCAGATAGGCCATCCCCAACTGCCAAGAAGCCATTCAGCCTACAATCAAGTAAAGTACTAGCTGTCTAAACTATCTTACTTCATTACTCTGCAAGGTGGTTACTTCAGAAAAATAAAAGCAATATACAAAAATATTTCTCTAGACTAAAAAATAATTATAAAATGCCTATGTAACTTCAATAATGTAAACCATATCTAAAAAACAACCTGTATGTTATTATTTTTTATTCCTGGCGATTTAACTTTTTGGAGATACAGGGTTTTCCCGGTACGCTGGCGACATCTGGGTCATGTTAATTAGGCCACGCAAAATATTTTTTTTAGCAAAAGTCAAGCCAGTCCCTCCTTGTTTCAGTCTAGTTTATTTCTTTCAGCCTAACAAACTTGGGGCCTTCCACGCGGCCGCCACCGAGGGCCAGTTGCAGTCCATCCAGGAGCTACTGGTGCACGACGCCCCACTCCAACTGGAGGACGCCGAGGGCATGACAGCTCTGAGAACCGCCACGCGCTGGGGCCAGAGGAAGAGCACCCGGCAGCTCTTCTCTTCCACTGGCAGGAGCGTGACTCCCAGCTACGCACCTGGCACCGTGGTGCCCACGCTCAGAGATACATGGCCCACCTGGGGCGCTGTAGCCGTGGGGTGGAGSGCAGGGTGGAAGTGAGGCAGCTGGGGCCGCCGCAGAACACAGCCATGAGGGCCCAGGCAAGGAGGGCGTGGATGGGGGAGGCGTGACCAGAGCTGCAGGTCAAGAACAGGGTGGATGRCCAAGAGCCTGGTCCTGGAGAGCCGTGTACACAGGATTTTATTCCAGCCCAGAACTAACACACCAGTTCCTAACTACTCTGGATTGAATCGCATTAGCGGTCGGATCATTTGAATCATATGTTTTCGTGTTGGGTTGGAACAAAAACCTGCTAACAGACAATGTTTCCCCCTTYATCATTTAGTCAGAAGTCRGAAGTTTGCCTACCTCTCCCACGTCAGACGTTGAGTAAGCGCTTTCACAATGGTTCCGAGCAGCAAGACTTCCTTCATGAAATCATCAAGAGGCAGAAAACTGGATGAACTGATATTTATAATCAAGATAAACCAGTGAAAAAAGGTGCAGCAAAAGGGTATAATTACATTAGTCAGAGATGGGGGAATAAGATGTCTTGAGCAACCTGGACGACAGAATGTGACACTGCTTATTGGTGAATAAAAGTAGAAACCAGAGAGATGAAAACAATATGATAAAAAAATAGAAATACTGTATGATAAAAGCCAATTCAAATGGAGTTAAACTATTAAATGGGGAATAAAGTACCTTTAAAGTTTAAATGATTGTAGTCATGTGAACTGTTCTATCAAACAAATGCATTGCTGTTGCACCATGGCAGCATACAGTGCCTTCGGAAAGTATTCAGACCCCTTGACTTTTTTTCACAGCCTTATTCTAAAATGTATTCAATAATTTTTTTCCCACATCAATCTACACACAATACCTAATAATGACAAAGCGAACATTTTTGCAAATGTATAAAAAAACAAACAGAGATACCTTATCTACAGTACATAGTTATTCAGACCCTTTGCTATGAGACTCAAGGGATTGTTTTTTCGGTATCTTAGGTATGTTAATTTGGGTGTGGCGGGAAGTCAGTCTAGTATGTATGTTAATCATAGAGAATTATTATGGTTACTGTGGATTCGCATTTTTTGTGATCAGAGGACAGATGATTTGGTTTAGATGAAATGAGCCAATGCTATTTAACTTGTGCTGTTTAGGATTGGATTCATGAATGAGGGCGTAGTTGTGGATGGAATTTGAATTGAGTAAGTGGTGTAGAGGTTCTTGGAATTAGTTTTGGGGGTACAGTATGATGATAATCGACTAGTTTGGTTGGTGGGATATATGTGTCAAGTTGGTTTTATTCTAGTGGGGTTGTCTTTTACAGTGTTTGTCTCTGGTCTGACCTAAGACTGTTCATTTGGATTTAATTTAATGTCCTTTGTCGAGGTTTATAGTGGGGGGGGTGCGATTATGTTTGTATAGACTTATGTTTTGGTTTCGAATACATGTTCTTGTCTTAGAGTGTACTAGTGGGTTGTCTTTCTTTCATTGACATGTTCGATATTATGGATCGTACGTTTATTGGTTTTTAAATTGGATATTAGTTTGTATTCGGAGGGCTGTTTACTAATTGTGGTGTGTTTATATTTTAGATTGTTCTACATGTCGTGTGTGAGGAGTGGGGGTTTAATAAAGGGGTGTTTTGTAATGTTAATGGCAGTTGGATGATTTGTGGTTAGATGAGCATGGGTCGAGGACTGGATTTTGGTTGGGGTTAGGCGATTGCCAGTGTGGCGGCGTATTTTTGTATGTGGAGTATGTAGTAAATATATAAAGTGTTGGATACAAACGCTGGGTATTGCGCTCTCGTTAATTCTCCCACGGAAGAGTGTGTTTCTATTAATCTTTATCGTGTTTTTTTTGTCAGATAAAGAGGTCTCGGTCGTTGAATGAATTTAGTATTAAACAACAATGTGTAGTCTGTGGTTCGAAAGGTGTGTGGTTGTGATCTCGTTTCAGAGGTATTCTTGTTTGGTTAATTTGAGTTAAGTACATATGGTTGTGTACCTTTAAGTTAACAACTTTTATTAAAGTTCAGTTAATAAGTTCTGATTTGTTTGTCAGAATGATTTCTAGAACAATTTTGTGAATTTGTCAGATGGGTGTCTTTATATTAGAAATATGGTATTCCAGGTCAGTAATTTAAATCACAAGTGTGAATTTAACTGAGCCTAGTTGGTCTTTAGGGCCATAGGAATTATAAGGTTAGAGACTTTGTCCTGCTTTATTGGCCGACGAGTCGGATGATTGGGGAGAGTAATAGGTAATGTGGCTGAGCTGAACCTGGAGTATTTCTTGGAGGTAGGGTGCTTATTGCCGGATGTTTAGTCATTTGGCGTTGGTGCTCTATGGAGCTATGAGTTTTTAGAATGTGTTTGAAGTCATTTTAGCAGTCTGTTTTTTGATTAGATTGTTGGAAATCGGAACAAATGGTTTTGCTACTTTTCTCCAGAACCAATACTGAGTGTTAGGCCTGATTTAATAGGCGCTTTCCAACCAGTAGGCTTTTATCTATGTATTTTACCAGGTAAGATTGAATGAGAAAAAGATCTCATTTAACAGAGGACTCTGAGGGCAATAGGTTGCGGGTAGAGGAGGGGTGTGACCAATCGTAAACTGGGGATAGTTAGGTTGAGTGATGGTTAGGAGGGGCAGTTGTTAGGGAACCGGGTTAACCTATCTTACGATGGGTGCAATGGGGTCTTTTAATGACTCAGAGCCGTCGGACACCATCGTATTAAGTCCATCCGAAAGACAGCATACAGGTGATGTGACAATTCATTAGATTTATATTTGATGTAGCGTGTTGTTTACACATTGACGATCCATGATGGATCCCTTAAGAGTGACATGGGATAAGGTTATGAGGGGTGTGAAGATGCTGGAATGGGATGATTGACAAGAAGCAGTCATCATATAAGGTGTTCAAACTTCAAAGGCTCTTTATCAAAAGTTGGGTTTTCAAAGATATTATTTCACATTGTTCTGATCTTGCAAGTGTATTGATAACTCTATTTTTATTTTGAGTCTACTGTCTTTAAATGTAAAAATTATATAAAATTCCATTTTGTACGACTGAGATCGAGGCGGTCGGTTCAATTTTAGAAATGAAAGCTGTAACGTACAATGTAGAATTGTTCAAGGGTCTGAATATTTCGAGGCATATAGAGCTACATGTGAGATGATGTTAATATATATTGTCAAACGGCAGCCAAGCATCGAGAATCATGTTCTAGAAAGCTGAATAATTTAATAGAATAATAAGTTATTGACCATTGACACTCCAACGTGGGGTGACTTATCACATATTATTTCGTATAGGGATGATAAGACGTACGCTTCTCGGATGAGTCGTTGGTGGGGGAAGAACAAGATGTTTCAGATTGATTCAAGTATTTTTAATAGTGATGGTGTTTATATTTGTGGCATCAAAGATTTCACCACATTTCTTCGCATTAATAATTTTGCACTACAAACTCATTTGTATGCGAATTTGTTTTTGTATCTTGTAAAGTTGACCGACATTTCTCTACCATTATCGGAATGGATGAATGTTGTTATCTGACCATGTTTATTCGATCAAAAGGCGTTGGTGGAAATGTTTACTGCTTAATGTGGGGTTAACAACTAATGTTGTCACTGGTTATTAGTGGGGGTATTCAGTTACGATGGATGCACTATGAATAGGATTGGGGTTTGCAGAGAGGAGAAGTTTGGGGTTATCCAGCAACTTGGGATCTACACGTCGAAGCAGCTGTCAGGCAATGCTACAATGATAAAATTCACTGGAGCAAAAAATACATTTTGGGCCCAGTTTAGTGAAGCAAAAATTTCTAAAATGTTTCTTGTTTACCTGTTACCTTATCACTTAACAGAGCTTCTTATAACAGAGGACTTTAATGTATTGAGTGGATAAATGTTCGATTGGGTTCACGGTAATGGAAACAACCTGGCGTTGGAGCATGCTTTACCAAATGGAGCACACAGGACTTTGAAATCATGTGAGATGCTAAGAATATGTGTGACACTTGGGGTGGTTTCCCTGGACCAAGATTATCCTGGCTTCTGCAGGTAAAAATCTTTTGGATGGAGACTTCTCCCATGAGTTTGCTTTTTAGTTGAAGGATTGCTATTTATACTGTATCCAGGAAAGCTAATATAATGTTATTAGAGCAGCTAGCTGTAATTTCACGTAATTATGTATGTTTTTGTTCTGTGTATGTCCGGAAGTTCAGCATAGAGCTGATGTATTTTCAGATCTGTACAGAGCTTGTTCTTCATAATACTCCTGCTTCTCTTTAGGTAGCATGCCCCAGTCCTATAGCCGAACAAATCCAGCATTTTTAAAACATGAAATTTGCAGATTTGTTTCCACTGAATGATGGTTAATAAAGGATAAAATAAAATACTTATTATACACAAACTGAAATGAAGGTATTGAATGTTTTACCTTGCGAGTGAACTTTAACATATTATCATGCGTTATAGTGTTATGACAGATGTCTCACATGCTAGAATGTAGTGTTAACACACAAAGCTAGTGTTGCAGTATAGTTAAGACTGGTCTATCAGGGATGTTGAGGCATTGTGTTCAGAATGTTCAAAAGTGTTACAGAATGTGATTAAGTGATAGACTAATTCAAGCTTGTGTACCAGGTGTGATGCAGTAGCTTGCTAATTAGCCCTGTGTACAAGGTGATAATAGGAATCTCATACGACTACAGCTTCGCTATGGTGTAGCTAACACAACCAAAGTCTGTGCTACCAAAGCTGTGTGCAAGGCGTGTAAGGCTGTGCTCCAGACTGTGCTAACAGAGTGTGCAAGGACTGTTGTTGCAGTGTGCTGCAAGCTTGCTAATAGGCTGGCTATCAGTCATGCTAATGAGGCTGGTGCTACAAAGCTGTGCTGCACGGCTGTGCTGCCAGTTTGCTAATAGGACTTGCTAAGCTTGTAATATGAACTTGTGACTACAAGATGTGCTCACACAGAGACTAGTGCAAAAAGAACTGGCTTTTAGCAGGTGGTGCTCACAAAGCATAGCTAGCCGTCAACACAACTCAAAACGATAGCTACGCACATACCACCAAGGCTGTTTGATCACACTATGTACACGTGTCATGAGCAGAGACTTGAAGGCGATATATAGTGCATGTGGGTTCCTACCAGATCCTCCAAAAGTTCTCTAACAGGCTTAGCATGCCATCGAAACGGCTGTGCTCGAGCCATCACGCCTGTGTAGCTTGCCCGGGTTGTTAGCTGCAGCAACCTCTTTCGGTTACATCAACGCAGAAACCAAACGGAGCGAGCGCTAGTGCGCACACAGCCAATTGTGTAGAGGAGAGCTGCTAGCTCACCAGCAAGCTGTGCTGCCTCCGGCTGTATGGCTCCGCCACGTGCCTGTTGCTTCCCGGTTGTGCTATCGTCGGCTGGCTAGCTCGCCCTGTAGAACCAGTTTCTTGTGGATGGGGCCAAACGGTGTGATGGTGCACCCGGTGTGTGCCAACACCAGCTCATTGAGAAACCTTTGTGTGCTTCCAGTCTCATGAGCGGCGGCAAGGGATGTGCTGAGTGTGTGTGTGTGTGGTGTTGCGTGTTGTGTGTGTGTGTGTGCGCCTGCTTGGTGTCTGGGGTCCGGGTTGTTGTGGCCTTGGTGTCATGTGCTCTTGTGTCGCTAAGTGTTGTGGTGTCTGCTCTGTAACACGGTGTGTTGTGTCGTTCGTGGGGTGTGTGTCATTGTGCTAGTCCCGGTTGTGCGTCCTCGGTGGCTGTGCTGCTGCGCTAGTGCCCGTGCCGTTGCTCTGTGTGTGTGTCGCGGTTGTGCGTTCGTCGCTGTGTGAGGCGGCTGGTGTTTCCCACGTTGGTGTCCCCCTCAGCGAGGTTGCGTCTGCCGGTCCGCTGTGTGACAGGTGTTCGCACTTGTGACACGATGGTGGGTTAAGGCACTGTCTCTCCTGTGTGCTTCTATTTGTGTTTTGTGGAGCTGTATAGGATTGGTCTCTGAGAGGTGCAGTCTTTTGATCTACAAGGGATGTTTATTGCACGACGTATGTTTTCTCCCCCTCCGTGTGCGCATAGGGTTACAGCACCCCTCTTGTCCGTATGCCCTTTCGTTTTTTCCCTGCTCAAGTCCTTTTCCAGGTAGAATGCCCTCCGTCTTGCCCCTGCCTCCTGCGCTGTATTACAGTCCCTATCATGAGCCTCCTTGAAACATTGGTCTACTCCCAAGCCATCAGCGCTCTGTTTGACTCGCTTGAGCCGCCACATTTTCGAGTTGTCCTTTGTGTGCTTTCCCGGCTCTCGGTTCTAACTCCAGTGCTCTCCATGAACTTTATTATAGTTATGCGACTTTATACCTCGAATCTTCGGTATACTTCGTTCTCCCATTGCTTTCGACCACGTCTCTTCTAATCTTACATTTTGCTCAGGATGCATCGTCTTCGAGCATCTGAAGGGAATCAATACTGCCCTTCTCTTTATGAGTGGGTATGGTGTCTAGCCGATCTGACGTTTGACTCCCTCCGCACGTTGTAGTGATGTGTATCCATGTGGCCGGGGGGTTAAGCCACAGCGCGCGGCGGACATTGTCAGGTTGGTTAGCATGGATTGGGCTTTGCGGCTGGTTGGGTGTCTTGTTTGTGCCTCGTCACGGTGTTGATTCTCCGTGCTGTGTGTGGGGTGTGTCTGTGTTGGCTGGGGCTGTGGGTGCTGTAGGGGTGCTTGCGTCCGGCTGTGGGGTGGTCGTACTGTGCTCTGGTGTACGTTTGCTAGTTTTCTGTGGCTCGTGCTTTGCTGTGCATGGCGGCTTAAAGGTCGTGTGGTTCGTCGGCTGTGTGAGTGTGTGGTTGTGTGCTCCGTTTGTCTGTGTGTGTGTGTCTGTGGATGTGTGTGTGGGTGGGTGGTGTGTGTGTGTGTGGAGATTGCGTGGCAGCGCCGGCGGCGGCGAGTGTGGTGGACTGTTGTTCTCGCATGCTGTAGGTGGCTGAAGGTGCATAAAGCAGGTGTGTTAGAGGGCCCTTCTCTCTATATCTTTAACGTTACTCAAGTGGGCAGCTGTCCATCTGTCTTACCACCTGGCGCAGTCCCTTCGGCCCACCTTCCTCTATTTGCGTTGTCACCCTTTGCCCACGCCCTCGTTCGGTCGGGCTCCTCCTGGTGTTGCGTTTCCCTGGGCTTTCTGAGTTCCTTCGTCCTTTCTCAAGCCTCAATGTGATTATGCTCCCAATCAATGCACGCGTCAGTCTCCCAACGATTTGTGTGTACCTAGATATATAGACGTCAATAGATCTGTTTTATGGCTGTGGGTGAAACCATAAATCTTGCGGCATCCATTAGTTTCTATACTGGTTACTTTCAAGATGATATTGTTTGTGCTGATTCTCTACACCCTGAGCAAATAAATAGGACACTCTTAACCGGCTGGTTGTCAATATTTTCAAAAGAAGTTTCAACATGATTTTGTCCAAAAATGGTGCGTTAATGAAACGTGTCTGCGCCGTTCCTTCTGTAATCGAGAATCCCCTGTTCGGTGAATGCAACCCTCTGAGGTCTCTCCATCTCTTATGTCTTCGAGGCGGACGGCTATGGGCAGATCTAGAGGCTCGTGCCATGGCTCCAAGCACTACCTCCTGTTCAGTTGTAGTAATCCACACTTCCCGATCACCTTCGGCTTATTTAATTATCACCCCACTGTTTCCCTCCTTTCCTCTCCCTGCTCAGTGCGTGGATCTACCATACGGGGTCTAGTTTTTAGCCTAGTTATCGGACTTTAACTGTCGTCTTCTCTCTGGCGCGCTTGGGGATGATCCTCTGTCTGGTTGTGTGTCATGTGCCTTGCTTGTGTTGGTTAGTTTATGTAGCTAAATATGCAGTAGTTCGTTATATGTTCTGTTGTGCTTGGTTGTGTGAGTGTGTACCTTATCATTGCTGGTTCGTGGCTTGGTTCGTATGTGATGGTCTGCTGTGTTGGTGAAGGTTTCTCGGGTCCGGTGCTTGTTCGTTTGTGTTGTGGGCTGTGGTTGTCCCGCGTTGTGTAGACTTCGCTTGCCTATGCACTAGGTGTGATGGTCTAGTGGGTGGACTGTGCTCGTGTGTTTGGTCTGTGGTGCTGTTGTTTGTTCAGGGTTGTTGTGTGTTTGCTGTGGGTCATTTCGGTTGCTTGGGTGGTCGCGGTGGGTTTCGTGTGTGTTGTGGTGTCCGTAGGGGCGTATGCTCGTGGGTGTGGGTGTTTGTCCTGCGTTGCTCGTTCGTTCAGTTGTTCGTGTGTGGTTGAGTTGTTTGGTCTCGGCCGTTAAAGCGATACTGTCCTCGCACGTCACTGTGTGTAGGTCGCCGTTTACAACCACTGTTCCACAGTCCTGTCTAACAGTTCGCGCGTGTACCGCTGTCGGTTAGTCTGCCCGTATTTTTTTTCTAGATGGTTACGTGGGTCTATTCGCTGCCGTCCGGTTGGTGGGCGTGAGACGGGTGTGGATGGAGCTCACAACGGTGCCCCTCGCGCACGGACCCTGGCCCTATAAGTGGATAAGTACTTGAGTCAGTCTCCAATGGTCAACGCAGGAGACCTTGTAGAAAAAATAGCTTTATAATACAGGGAGTGTCTATTGATTGAGTGGCGAGTGGTTTGTATTATGGCGTTTCCTGAGTGGATCGTCGCCAGATCTTAGAGACAATTCCCCACGCCTGGATTACCCCGCCCCCCCCTTCAATCCCTTTCTGGCAACCCGGACTTTTCTTTGGTGTGTTCTCGAGCGCCTCTGCCCGGGCAAACATTAGCGACCTTAGTCCTTAATCTCCGGCGTGTTGTCTGTTTTTCACTGTCAAATCTCTCACTTCTACTCACCCCGACGTGACAGTTCTCACGATGTAGCAGTGAAATGAGTTCATCATAGAGAGTCTTGTGCTAGGAGCAGAAGATAGAAGATGAATGAAGAGGGGATTTGAGGGAGTGTAGACTCTCGACGTATGGGTTTGTACACATCATGAGTGAGGCCTGCTCAAGCTGATCGCCGCACGCCCTAACGCTCAGGATCACTTTAGCGGGGTGAGTTTCGCAATGCTCTGCCCCCTTGTGCTCTCCCTGCCGTTCATGCATATCGCTGCTGCGAAAGTGATAAGGGAACATGCTACTCGACCGCCGGAGACTAGGCCTTCACGAGCGACGCGCGAGGCCGCTAAGGAGCCTCAGAATTCGGCCTGACAACTATTCGATTAAGGAGTCTTATGTGTGTATGATACCCGACTACAGCTTGGCCCCGTCATGTCCTATCTCGTCACTATAGCGCGGACTCTTGCTTCTCTCTTTCCACTAGTGCCACCACTACTCTGATCTGATATGACTTCGTCTCTGCATCTCACTGATTACTCCTTTGTGGCACGTGGTTGTGTCACTGCAGCTTGTTGTATATGATCTCGCATGTACCTCCTACAATTCCCTCCACCCAGCTTCAGTTACATCATATAGCTCTGTTCTTATCTTCTTCTATTCTCGTCTCTCCTGACCAATTTTTTTCCTTCCTCTACAAATCTCCCCTCCTCCTAACACTCCGATCTCTTCTCTCCTCTCGCCCCCAGCACGGCGAGGGAGAGAGGGAGGATGGGTGCAACAGTGATTGTGTGGTTTGTATTTGCATTGCGGAGGTCTTGCTGGCGACGATCACCGTCTTGCTACAGCCGTAGGGTTCTTATTTGTAGGCACCTCCGCGGTGGCATGTGAGATGGTCAGCGGGCACACCTGAGCGAGGGACTGTCGATCTTGTGAAAGTACCACAAGCTCTTCCTGGCATAGGACCAATGATGATCATGGGATTTTATATCTATTCTTCTCTCATGTGTGCTCTAATTGTATTCTCGAGTCCTGTCGCGCCACTATTTTCACGACCCTTCTGTGTTCCCTCACCCTGGTGCTCCAGGTTCTTTGGCCACGTGGTGTGCATTTGGTCCGTGTGCAAGCCGATAATCCTGCACTGTGAATGGGGTAGTTGTCATTTGGGCTGCGTCGATCTCGACTGTCTCAAATCAGTATTGCTTCGTTTGAGCCTCCCTGGTTCAGATCGACTGTGAGCATAGTCAATTATGATTATTTCACCATATGTCGTACACGAGAGTGGTCACGGGGGAGACCATACTTAGCTCCTTTTCCTCATCCGGTAATTCGGATAACAGATGATTATCATTAGGAATTCCGTGTGGTGCTTATAAATGAGGTTTCCCGACACGCTTGCCCCGGCCACGACTCATGCGCCGGTCCTCCCGCACTTTGCCGTGGTGTTCCCCTTTTCCCCTGTGTCATCTTTTCCTTGTCCCGCATTTGTAATGGTTTGTAGGTTCTGGCTGGATTCCTGCACGTCAATCTCTTAGCTACATGCCATACTCCACCCGAAGTTATAGTACGGCGGCTTGCCTTATCTCCCCGTTCCTTTTCACACCATGGTGTTCGATGAGTCACACTCCGCGTCACTTGTCAAGCTGTCAGCCGGCGCTCAGTCGCAGTTGGCAGCCCGCGCTCGAGTGGGCTTTCTATCTGCGAGTGTGGGTCGTCGCGTCGGGCGGTGCAACCCTGAGAGTGACTTTCACGATGGCTCATCCACGTTCTACCATACCTGTGCTGTCCGGCTTTTTGCACACATTACATGTGCTTACAGATCCGCTCCCCCTTCTTGCCCGTCCATTTGCTGCAAGTTCCAAATGTCCAGCTCTCATGTGGGCAAAAACTATTATCGAACTCTGTTTGCTCTCCTGAAATAGGGTAAGATTAGGTCTTTCTCACACGTGGATGTTCTAGGAGGCGAGAAGCTGAGTCTTTCGTTATCCATTGCCCCCCTTTGCGTCTCATCTACAGCCCAGCTATCAGACTTAGGACCAGTGTCTCGATGTAATATCACCGCGCTCCATGCATGCTGTCCTGTCAAGGATCGCCTGTTACATTGGCTGTTTCCGTCTTTCGACATGGCCGTCCTAGTGAAAAGACATAAAGCGACACTAACTCTGCAGCATCAGTCGATCTGATGCGGGTGTGCGTTCTCCTCGTGATGCGTTTGCTCTTGTAGGCTTTGCAGTCAGTAGTTGTTTAAGTATTGTCGGGTGTATTTTTATGACTTTTTTTGCATAAAAACAGACTTCGTCCGGCCCTAACCTACGAGCACATGGGTCGCGAAAACAACCAACAACACTACAACACCTTACGATCTATAACCTACTATAGGGGAGTAAATGCTATTACAATCTTTGGCCATTCGGTTCATAGCGTTACATTCATATTTCTTATCGTAGGCTGCCTTTTTCTTTCAATTTACATTTATCATGCTTTATTAAACATGATTGCTTTATTTAATCCTTGTTAATAGCGTATAGGCTCTCGCCATACATACCCCTTGTCATGGACACTCGTAGTAGTTTGGCCTTCTCCGTGGTCTACCTGGCGTGCCAGACTTTTTCGCACCTTCATCTGAACAGGGCATATGCGTCGACCGACCCGCTATAGGTCTACTGATTGCTTGGCTAGCTTCCATTATACTTTGCACGCCCTCAGGTATTGTCTTCAGAATGACGCGCCTTTGATGTTGTTCTTTCCCATATGACATGGCTGCCCATAGCTGGTCACTTTCCTTTTCATTCTTTGTGCGTCGCAACCGGCAGAGACTTGTGACTGATGGGATGGGAGCTCCCACCCTCCCCTCGTGCTTAGCCGCATGTTGGGGAACTAGGATTTTCCATTGGCACTATGTTTGGCCCCTGTTACTTTTTTTTGTCTTTTTTTTTTTTGTGCCTCACCTTTTTTCTTGCGCGTCCGTCCGAGTTTTGGCTGCCCTCGACGTTGCTACTGCCCTCTTCCTGCGGAGGCTCTATGTCTTGGTTGATATCTAATACTTTCGCGTAGGTACGCAGTATGGTCGGCGTATTTGAGTCGCCCGTGGCTCCATCATAGCGCAGTGGCGGCAGACTTGCAGCGAGAGATAATCGAACCCATACAGGGCTGGCTTCTATTATCGCACTTTGCCACATCACATATCTCACAGTACTGGCTCAAAGCTGAAGAGGTCCACCAACCATTCCCCCAGGACAGAAATGTGGTCAGCTCAGGGTCCTCCTAATATTGACCTATTACCTCTGTTCTTGCTACTCGGCCCATCGTTAACTCTTTCTCGACATGCTCTCCCTCCCTCTTTTTGTAACGCTCTGCATACCATTTGCGAGAGGCAGTCGAGGCCGTTGTTATGTTGCGCTATGCGTCCATTTTACACTTTGAAGCGTTGATAACTTCAGCGTGGCTTTGTGTTTTCTCTATCGCTGCTTGGCCTTCGAGTTATGACTTGTGTCGTCTGCGTATGCCTTGCAACGGCTGCAGGCTTTGTCTACGGGGCTCCTGTCTCTCCCGGCCTGTCTCCATCTCTTCACCCCTGCCTATAAGTCGTTATGCCCTCGTCTCTTTTCTTCCTTTTCCAGGCAGCTGTGGTTATTCCTCTTGCTCTCTACCTTCACATTCCCTTCCTTCATCCAGTCGCATGTGCAGTTTCTGTTCGCTCTGCCGCTGGCGATTGCACATTGCATGCTGTTTCGTCTCTCTACTATTTGAAGCGCAGCGCGTGTGGCTGGCTTCTTTGCAGTTTGTCCTTTATTGTGTTTTTCCTGGTTCTTGTTGGTGTACATGTGGTTGCCTTTCACACCGAGGAAGCCTTCCAGCAAGGATGGCCCGCATGATCCATTCAGCTATGTGACATCTAACTTAATCCTGACAGGGTTTCTGCCGGGTTATAGCCGAGTGGTTATACCGTCCAATATCTGCCTACGCAACGAAGCCCTGATCTTTCATCCGGTGATGTGAGTGTTCCTAAGGCTTGCACTCAGGGTTTGGGGGTTCCATTGGCGGGCCGCGTAGGCGACATGCGCCAGATCCACCACTATATGTGGGCCTTGGAGCTCGTCGAAGGCTAGCTGCTTGGGGGCGGAGGCTATCAATGTATATACTGAGAGTCCCTACTTGCCCTTGATATCATGAGTACCATTTCCTAATCCGTGCGTTCTACTCTGTGTAAGAGTCGCTCTTCACTGTATGCTTTCTTTCTGCCGTATTCAATTCCGAGACTGCTAGTTGATTCCTTACTCTTTTCCTGCTTTTCTGCCCCTCTAATGGTTATCATTTCTCCAGTACTTGGATTCTGGTTATCCCCTCAATAGATCCTTTGCTTAGTTCACTCTTTTGCACCTTGGTCATTTCGTCCCACTCGTGTCATCTGTCAGTTGCCACCAAGCTCGCGGTGTCCCGTACGTGACCTGTTTTGCTATTCCTCCCGTTGAAGTTTACTTAATAGTTTACTCGTATTAACACCTTGCCTGCCATTTTTTAACGTACCTGTTTGCCCTGTCCTCTCTTGCGCCTGGCGGCCTATGACTTGCATGCGCTCTTTGCTGTATCCACGAGTATTGTGATTCCCCTCGCGCTCTTGCCTCTCTTACCCTTTGCTTTTCCGCGGCAATGCCCCATACGATTCTCTCTTCTCCGTCCTGTATACACTGCTTGGCCGCTTTAAGCCTTTGCTTTTCCCTTTTGTTCTTTGCTTCTTTCCCCTGGATTCCCTCGTTTTCCTCTCCTCTCCCGCACTGCGACTGTGCCCAAGCCCACGGTTTTACTTTTTTGGGGCCTGTCTACTCCATCACCCTGCCTCTCTTTCCCCGCCGTATTTCGCTGTTATCGCTCCTTTGTTGCGCCCTTTGCAGTGCCTTCTCGCTGTGCGTTTGGGTATGCCAACTACCCAGCGCTGTGGCCACCTTTCAGTTTGGGGCAGTTGATCTCTTTTCTTGCGCGTCTCTCCGATTCTTGTCAAGTTGCGCTGGGGAGCGTTGCTTCCCCCTTACTTTTCAGGTCTTCCACGCGTAATGTTCCTCCGTTCGTCGGCGCTGAGTGGGTGCCCACGGCTTTCGAGCCTCGAACAGCTCTGCTTGTCTTGGCTGTGTGTTAGGGGTTCCATTGTCTGTTTGGCCGGTGCACCGTACTGAGGTCTGAAGCGTCTGGGGAGGTTTTCCACAGGTTTTGGTCATTTAATCCCGTTATTTTGTGCCTCGACTGCTGACTTCTCCGTCCTACCGTGCACAAAACTCCCCAGCTGATGTGCCACTGTTACAGGTAGGGATGGTGCAGGTTTCGTCCAGTGTGACGCATGGCATTCAGGCCAAAGAGTTCATCTTGGTTTCATTAGACCAGAGTGTTGTTTGTCCATGGTCAGCAGTCTTTAGGTGCTTTTGGCAAAACTCCAAGCGGATGTCATGTGCTTTTCTGAGGGTGGGTTCGTCTGGCCTCTACACTAATGGCTGATTGGTGGAATGCTGCGAGAGGAGATCTCCACGGAAGCCCCATCATTCCACAAGGACTGGAGCCTGTCAGAGTGACAATCGGTCTTCTTGTCCTGACGCCTGACATGGCCGTTCTCCGTTGCACATTTGGCCGGGTGGAAGACTTGACGATGTGGTTCACCATCTTCCATTAATCGAAAATGATGAGGCCACTGTTTCTTTGGGGACATTAATTGCTGCAGAAATGTTTTGTACCCTTTCCCAGATCTGTGCTCGACACAATCCTGTTCCAGAGTTTACGGACAATTCTTCTACCAATAGGTTGGTTTTTGCTCTGACATGCACTGTCAACTGTGGGACCTTATATAAGGTAGGTTCTGCTTATCAAATCATGTCATCAATTGAATTTACAGGTATGATAAATTCAGTTGTAAACATTGAAGGATGATCAATGGAAAACGAGGATGACTGATGCCTAAATGTTTTGAGTCTCA
>NC_036851.1:49706782-49713326 GCF_002910315.2 Salvelinus sp. IW2-2015
GAAGTATTTAGCAATTTACTCAGTACTTTGTTGAAGCAACCTTTCGCAGTGATTACAGCCTTGATTCTTGGGTATGACGCTACAAGCTTGGCACACCTGTATTTGGGAGTTTCTCCCATATCTTCTGCAGATCCTCTCAGTCTGTAGTTGATGGGGAGCGTGCTCCACAGCTATTTTCAGGTCTCTCCAGAGATGTTAGACTCGGTTCAAGGTCCGCTGTGGCTGCCACAAGGACATTCAGAGACTCGAAGCATCTCCTGCGTTGTCTTGGCTGTGTTTAGGGTCATTGTCTTGGAGGTGAACAGTCTGAGGTCTGAGCGCTCTGGAGCAGGTTTTCATCAAGGTTCTCGTTACTTTAATCCGTGCATTTTGCCTCGATCCTGACTAGTTCCCAGTCCTACCGCTGAAAAACATCCCACAGATGATGCTGCACCACCATGCTTCACCTAGGGATGGTGCAGGTTCGTCCAGATGTGACGCATGGCATTCAGCCAAAGAGTTCACATCTTGGTTATTAGACCAGAGAATCTTGTTTGTCATGGTCAGATCCTTTAGGTGCCTTTTGGCAAACTCCAAGCGGATGTCATGTGCCTTTACTGAGGAGTGCTTCGTCTGGCCACTCTACAAATAAATGCCTGATTGGTGGAATTGCTGCAGAGATGGACCTTCCGAAGGAACCATATCTCCACAAAAGGAACTCTGGAGCTCTGTCAGAGTGACCATCGGCTTCTTGTCACCTGCCTGACAGGCCCTTCTCCCCCGATTGCACATTTGCCGGGGCCAGCTCTAGGACAGTCTTGTGGTTCCAAACATCTTCCATTCAAAGAATGATGCAGACCACTGTTTTGGGACATTCAATGCTGCAGAAATGTTTTGTACCCTTCCCCAGATCTGTGCCATCGACACAATCCTGTCTCAGATTCTACGGACACAATTCCTTCTACCTCATAGGTTGGTTTTTGCTCTGACAATGCACTGTCAACTTGGGACCTTATAAACAGGGTCTATGTAAATGTGATATTTCAGTTTTTATTTATTTATACATTTGCCCCAAAAAATTATAACCTGTTTTTGCTTTGTCACTATGGCATTGCTTGTAGATTGATGAGGGGAAAAACGATTTAATCCATTTTAGAATAAGGCTGTAAAGTAACAAAATGTGGAAAAAGTCAAGAGGTCTAAATGCTTTCCGAATGCATTGTATACAGTGGACTGAGAATAGTATTAATCTTTGATGTGTCATTTTCCCTGCGTAGAAATCAAGATGTATATAGATTTCAATAGTGTCTATGTTTGATAGTCACAATACTCTTGTATACATGTCAATATATTCTGCATGTCAATATATTCTCCATCTCAATATATTCTACATGTCAATACATTGTACTTTAAAAAATGTCTTGTGTGTTTTTATTTTATATAACATAGTATTACTGCAACGTTGAGGAAGAGCAAGCAAGCATTTCACTGTACTGTTTACACCTGCTGTATTCTGGGCAACTGACAGATACTCTGATTGGATCTGAAATAGATTTTGGCAAATAGAAGGTCTAAATGTACATTTGAACCAGAATCATGGAAGGGGAATGACATTAAGGTCTGAAAGGCATGAAGATTATGATCACTTGCTCAATAATGTAAAATAGCTATTTTCACCTACACATAGGGGAGGAACCAGAAAGACCAGACTAATGCAATTATTTGTGTTTTGGTTATAAGTAAATACAAATCCCCTCCCCAATGGGGCAACCTCAGAGCAGGCTCAAATTGTGTGACTGCTCAAGTCTCTTACCCTGGGCAATAGCGTAACCCTTAATGTCAATCCCTGATGTACGACGACTGTATTAATATATGTTATGTTTTCTATCAGTGTACTGTGGGATAACCACCTTTGAACCTCAAGATGACGCTCATGATAGTAGTAGTCACTGTGCTGATTCACTGCCATGCTGATTGTCTGTGGTTAAAGTCACCACATGACAGAAAAACACATTGAACAATGTAATACAACTCAAACCATCAAGAGAGTGCTAACTACAGCAGTTCAATCTCAGCGCAGCACATAAACTCACATTTCTAGTTAAATGTAGATGCTGATGTGGTGATGATGACTATGTAATGACACATTTTCCTGAAAGTAAGAAAAGGGGTGTACATTTGTAACTGTGTGAAATTTGAGACATTCCTATGACATGGGTAGGGCTCCCTTTAAAAGTCCTGGCATCCTTTCATTAGTTACAGTACTGCAGTACTACAACAAGCAACTCGATCCACTTACCAACACAACSACGTGAGAGACAGCTTCAATGGGTTTTGGTAAGTCAACTAACACTGCTCGTTGCAAGATTTTTCAGATGCTGAAAAATTTGGATATTGCATTGTCAAGGTAGCCTATGTCATGTTTAGTGACAGAGGGTAATATAGTACAGTGAATGTGTAATTGGGTGACTTGACTTGTAGAATGGAACATTTTCTTACAAAGGAAGATCATCCTTGTTGGTGTTTGTTCATCTGTTAAATTAATATGATTTCTGACAGCTTTTATTATTTATGAGCCATTAAAGAAAATATGCAAAGTTGGCCTGTAATGTATTGCATAAATAGGTATTCCCAAAACTTGGTACGCCAAATAAAAATTGATTCACATAAAAAAGAAAAATAAAAAAAATATAACATTTTCAAAACAGTAAATAGTATGTTTTCCAAAGGTGCTATACACTTTGGGTGAGTTTTTTTCTCGCCGAGTAGCCTTCATTACACTGCCAAAATAATATTAAACCATCTAGTGTTCAGCGAAATAACAAAACACCAAGATCAAATACAGGTAGCCTAGTCAAATAATTAACATCCATCACATTATACTGTTACTTTGCTCGCGGGAAACTTTCACCGTTGTGCAACATTTAGAGACCAAACATGACATGCCGCAGGAGTTTTTTTGAGTAGTAAGACATGTATAAAGCAACAGATTGATTAATAAGAAGAGGCTAGAAGCATCTTTATATGGTAAGCTACCGAGTGCTAGGACAGGCAGGCCCATACTATTGTGTAGGACTAATTGTTCCTGCTACGCGGATATGGCTGGACAATGCTGTGGAAAAAGCCCAAAAACTAAGACACAATCACTTATCAAACAATACTGTTCACAACGCATCAGTGACATGGCCTGGAGATGTTATTTGAAACAATTACTTTTGGCATACAAGCAGTGAATCTATGCATTACAGCTGGTGAGATGAGTCAACAGACTGTATATGTTCGTTACGTTTATGGGGTTCAACTAAAAGACATCCTCTTCAGCAAACCACTGGAAACCAGGACAACAGGAGAGGATATTTTTAAAGTACTGGACAGCTTTGTGACATCAAATGGACTTTGGTGGTCAAGATGTGTTGGTATCTGTACTGATGGCGCAAAAACCMTGACAGGGAGACATGGTGGAGTGATAACGCACGTGCAGTCAGTTTCTCCCTACGCTACTTGCGTACACTGCAGMATCCACCGAGAGGCTCTTGCTTCCAAGGGAATGCCTGACAGCTTGAAAGACGTTTTGGACACTACAGTGAAAATGGTTAACTTTGTTAAAGCAAGGCCTCTRAACTCTTGTGTATTTTTTGCATTATGCAATGATATGGGCAGCAACYATGTAACRCTTTTACAACATACAGAAGTGCGCTGGTTATCAATGGAAAAGTATTGACACRTTTYTTKWAAATTGAGAGACGAGCACTGCAAGATTTCTGGATAGGGCTGYGCTCAGAGTTTCTTGCCTTGGCAAATCGTGCTGTTAAGACACTGATGCCYTTTRYAACCACGTACCTATGTGASAGTGGATTCTCGGCCCTCACTAGCATGAAAACTAAATACAGGCACAAACCGTGTGTGGAAAATGATTTAAGACTGAGACTCTCTCCAATACAACYCAACATTGCAGAKTTATGTGCAGCCATTCAAGCAYACCCTTCTMATTAACCYGTGGTGAGTTATTCACCATTTTTGATGAACAAATAAGGTTTTATATGTACGATGGCTAAATAAAGAGCACAATTATTGATAATTATTATATTATTATTTGTGCCCTAGTCCTATAAGAGCTCTTTGTCACTTCCCATGAGCCGGGTTTGTGACAAAAACTCACACTCATTCTTATGTTTAATAAATGTATCATATAGTGTGACAGGCAGGCTTACAATGATGGCAAAAAACAACATTTGAGAGTACGCTGCCCTTGGTGCTAGAGGGGGTAACAGATGGAGGTTGAATGTTTGAAAGGGTACGGGACTATAAAACATTTGGGAACCACTGGCAAAGATAACACTTAAGCAAACTAGAAAAATAGATGTTTCACTTGAATTATTGTCATAGGTTCCTCATAACATTTCATATTGGCCCAAGGCTGTCTTTTACATACAGATCATATTAAATTCTCATTCCTAAGTCTATGGTCTTTTTTCCTAAGTCTATTTTTCTTTCTGCATATTTATTATGCATTATGCATGGTGATAGGCTACAAGTGTTTTTTCTATTCAGTGGTCTAAACTAGCCCAACTGACAGTCTGTTTCTGCTATGTTGCTGTCAGGCAAAAATGTGACAAACAAACACTGGGAAAGACAACGGCAACAAACGCAGAAACAGACACCCACACTAGAACTAAAAAAAGTTATATTATCAGGAAAAATAGAAAATCTGGATTTTGACTAAGGGATTATTCAGTTTCAAATGATTTTTTTTTAATCTATATATGTATTAATTTCTTTTTTTCTTGAAGACGTTGGTAAAGTAGAGCTCCACTGTGAGAAGAACAACACAGCCAACAAAACCAATGACATCTCAGTGAAAAACATCTTTCAAGAAAGAAGAATTAATAGAATATAAGATACTAAATATATTTTTCATTGAAACTGAATATCCCTTGCCAAAATCCAGATTTTCAATTTTTCCTGATTAATAAATTTTTTTCTAGTGTGGGTGTCTGTTTCTGTGTTTGACGTTGTCTTTCCAATGTTTGTTTGTCACTTTTTGCCTGCAGCAACATAGCAGAAACAGACTGTCAGTTAGGTAGTTTAGATCACTGGATAGAGAAAACACTTGTAGCCTATCACCATGCATAAGGCATGTAGTAACTTGACAAGGATGCCCACACGCAATGCAATATTTCCTTTACTTTCAACCTATAAAACGTGCACAGCCATGTACAAACAACACAGCAAAGTGATACAGCACATTAATAGTAATCATGCTATACTGCAGGTAAGTACAATAGCATATTCTATGTATTTATTATGTAGTGTCTACACTATAACCTTCTCCCCCTTAATTTCAATCCCCCTGTGAGAAAATAACATAAGATTAACAAGTAAACGACATCAGTGTTTTCTTTCAACACTTAGAATTCTGCTAGTGTTACTGTAAATGTAAACAACAAAAAATGACAGTCCTTATTTATTTTCACTAAATCTGCTGTTCCAAACAAACACTAACACCACAAGGCTCTCGGTCTCAACTACAGAGTTAGTCTTTCAGGAGGCTTGCGACTACGCTGTGATCTGCGCAGTACTCCTGATGTGCCACAAGACACAGGTAAGTCGGGTCCCAGTTGAGCTGGGTCTGAGGGCACAGGAGCGGGTTGGGTGTTTGTGAGAGGAAGTCCATCACCCTCTGCAGGAACCACTGAATGCCCCTGTTTCTCAGATACTGTTTCCTGTGGGGTTTCCACTTGTATACTACACCCGCAGCTGTTCGTCTGATAACATGGCATTTTCTTTGTCATAACGCAGGCAAATGTGGTCCTGGTGTCTGCGTATGACTCGACCATCAGTCAGTTTGACCACGAAGGAGACTGGGCCACTCTGACTCAGATGGTACCTGGCAACCAACGTTGGCTGCTTGTGAAGTTGCGGATGCGACCGTGTCATTGGGTTTTAACGTTCTCTCCCTCGCGTGATGGTCATGTCTCTCTTTTTGTTCTCCCCCGCTTCCGTTCCACTCGTGCTTTGATGTCCGGACGCGTAGTCTTTGAGAGCTTTTGGCTTTCTGCCCATCAACATCTCAGCTGGAGCCTGTCCTGCTGTGGTTTGTGGCATGATGCGGTATTGGAACAAGAACCGAGAGAGTTGTGATGGTTCCCCAGTCATCTTTTTGAGCCTCTCTTTCAGTGTCTGCACAGTCCGCTCCGCTAAGCCGTTCGAGGCCTGTTGAAACAGCGCGCTGCGACATGGCGAATCCCGTTTTTCCACATGAGTTTTGGAACAAATCACAGGTAAAGATTGTTGAAAGTCAGGCAGACCATGGGTTGCAAACACCTGCCGATCTTTTTGATAGTTGTGGTCGCTGTGATGTTGCTCATGATGTAGCCTCCAGCCACATGACAAGGAACATGTGGCCCACGAAAGGGCTGCAAAGTCATGTGCGTCTGGACCATGGGCGATCAGGCCCACTCCACAGATGTAGTGGGGCCATCTTCTGGTTGATTGGCACTCAGAGCATGATTTCACTTGTTTTCTATTTCCCGATCCATGTTAGGCCACCAGATGTAAGATATGG
>NC_036851.1:49713351-49724425 GCF_002910315.2 Salvelinus sp. IW2-2015
ACTCAGGAGAGCGAGAAAGTTGAGCGTTCTAAGTGGGATTCATTGGTGAGCGTAAGGATCAAGACTGTGAACATGACAATGTTTGGAATATGCAGTACTCACGTTTTGATGTGTCGACGCCAAAGGGTCTCTCTGGCCACTAAGGTCTTTCCTCTGCTGATGTACACTGGCTGCGACTTTGTTCTTGGTCTGTGGCGCACAGCGCGAAACCTTATGCTGTTGGCTCGTCCCGCATTTTCTCACCTGTACACTTCTAGAGAAGGGATGGTGGATGGTATAGTCTAGTCTGTCCAACAGAGACATGCAATTGATTGTTCAAAGGATATTCACAAACGCTTAACACTTCTTGTTCTCGTACTAGAACCCGCACTCGTTGATCCTCAAGTAACAACGTTTAGCAACCCTAACATTCTGTTGACTGTCCTCACGTACAACTCGTCAGCAACCCTAACATTCATTGTGTCCCAGTACAACGTTAGCAACCCTAACAGTTCGTGGTCTCAGTACCTAGTTACAACTGTACCCGGCGAAACCCCATCACGTCCTAACATTCTGTTCATCCTCAGTCGACAACGTTAGCAACGCCTAACATTTCTGTAGCTCCTCAGTAACAACGTTAGCAACCCTAACATTCCTGTTGTGTCCTCGTACACGTCTAGCAACGCCTAACATTCGTTGGTGTCCTCAGTTACAACGTTTAGAACCCTAACATTCTGTAGGCATCCATCAGTACCAACGTTAGCCAACCCTAACATTCTGTTAGTGCGTCCTCAGTACCACTTAGCAAACACCTTAACATTGCTGTACATCCTCAAGTTACCAGTTTAGCAACCCTAACCATCTGCTAAGTGTCCTCAGTACAACGTTAGCAAACCTGACATGCCGTAAAGAGTTAGTCAAGTCATTTGCGTAACAACGCATTAGTGGCAGCCTATACATTGAGGACTTTACAGCTTTGTTAAATTTGACCAGTTAAACTCTAACTATATGCACTCCTGAAACACACCATCCATCATTGAGATTGTATATCGTTCATACCATAGGATGTTGACTTAAGAGAATTGGTTAAAGAGTGACAAGCTGCAATGCCTCCACTGCTGCAACTATCCTGCCCCCGTCCGCGCCCGTCCTCTCCCAGTGTTTGTTAAGCGATTCAGTTCTCTTGTGTTCTGTGGATGTAAATGTCCTCCCTGTGTTCACCACTGTGTTGGTTAACTTGTAGCCTACTCATGGAAAGAGCTTGAAACATTTTCACTCTGACCCTTGCGTTGGGAAGGAGCTTCTGTTCTCTCAATTCGGTCTGTATTTGGAGGTGGGACCCGTGTGTAGGTGCGCATGGCCTGAACGTGTACATTGCATCACTAGTGTCCGAGGTTTTCACTGTCTGTGCCTGGTTCCCAGTTCAAGCTTGACGTCGATGTTCTTTCTCGCGCTGACCGTTGCTTGGTCAGCGCTCCACGACAATCTCATGGCAAACCGTTCGTCGACTGAATCCTTCGTGTATGTTACTCTTTTCACAGGCTTGATTGTACACATCGCTCTCTCCTTTTCCGTGCGCTGTTAATCCAATGTGTGACATTTTGGAACCGAGTATGCTTCGACTCAAGCAGTTGCTCTCAACTCGTACCTGGCAGAATTTCTTGTGACAGGTCGACCACAGCACTCTTTCTGACTAAACATTTCTTAAAAAGTACTAGAAACATTTCCCAGACCAACTGTAGTTCTCAAATATATAAAAATACAGCACTTATACCCTTATGTAGTCATTAACCCCTGTAACGCTGCATTATTTCCAAATCAATGATAACATTCAACTTGATATAGTCAGATCTGGTGTCATTACAATACCAACCCTCTGCATGGTTATAGTTGGCAGTGATGGTCCACTCTCTGTGTCGCTGGCCACTGCCTTGTGCTGATGTTCTGGCCGACGACACACTGTCCGTGGAAGATCTCTTTTTCTTGTGAGCCGTCAGCGAACACATCCAGGTTACCTACTGGGTCGCGTTACTTCGGGCGAAGACAAAGGCACATCGTGTTGAGGTCAACGTACCCTCCAGTATGGCCTTGACTGATGCAGGCCCGCAGCAGTAAACACCTGGGGGAGGGGAAAATAAAACAACATGAGCGTATTAACAGGGAAGTTCTCCTTCCATGTCATTCCCAAGGACCAGGACACACCTCAGACACCACTCTGGAACAATAACAACAAACATACAGTACATACAACCCTCCAGAAGTTGTTATTATGTATATATGCTGAAGATGAGATGAAAGTGGACCGTACCAGTGCTTTCTCCTGGGGGTGGGGTCCACAAACCTGCCAGCCGTCGTATAGGAGTCTGCTGAGAGATCGGGCCCGTCTCACTCCAGGCCTCCACCCACAGGTAGTTTCCTGAGCAAAACACCATCTTCAAAACTTCATGCTATTGGCATCACCTATTCATACTGTATCCACAATGACCTCATGTTACACTTACCATACACTGTCAGGCTCTGTTTGGGTCTGACTCCATAGTCGGAGAAACATCTCGAATTGTCAGGTTTTTGTCGGTGTCGTGCGGGACTGGAAGTTAGTAACCCTCGACATGGGATTCCCAAAACACCTACAGTACTGACATGGAAATACATCTTCAAGGCATACTGGTAACTAAAACAAACACATTCAAAGCATGTGAACCACAGCCTCTCCTCTGAGTCATAGGTGAATCGACACAAATGTGGGGTAATCTTGCCATCCCTTCAAAAACCAATCACAGCCCTGGGTCTGAGCACATGCAATAGTCTCTGCTATTTAAATAACATTTATTGATTGATTGACTAAAATAATAATTGAAGAGATTGGACAGTGATAGCTACCTGTGCACATTACAGCGGCAACACCCAACACTGTGCCATACTTGACTGGGATTGCCACCATTTTTGAGCCACCTCCTTAGTACCTCCACACTGCCGTCCAGTGAGTGGGGGACATGCCACCATCGTATTACCATCCCACCGCCCCATCAGGACACCTCCTTCACGTTAGCGTTGATCTGGGCAAGGAAAAATAATGTTAAATTAGATTCTCAGAACTGTCATTTGCTGAGTGAATGTGTTTTTCTACTATCTAACATGTAGTTGCTTTCCTGGATCTAGAATTGAGCATAGCCTGGACTAAAAGCATGTCAGTGTGGAAAGTTATTTTTAGTCCAGGAACTAGATTAATCTGGTCCGGGGAAACCAGTCCTATATGTGTAACAACACCTTAATTGTGGTCACTGGACCCATTTATAGTGAACAGGGCTAGATGACTGTATCCAGAAATGTTAACAAAGTTTTCTTGTGCTGTTCACTGACAGAAACTTAATTGAGGGTCATGATGATGATTGTCATGATAGGTAATGGTTCACTGTTACATTTTGTGCGATGGGCCTACAAATTTTCATATGTATGTCACTGTACATTAGTCGGGGTCAGTAATATGTCACTAGTAGTGCGGTGTCATTAATTGTATGTAACAATAATTCAGGCTAGGATCGCCATCCAATGGCAACAGATTTCATCGAATATTCTAAAAATCATAAATAAAATATTGCGGCTCCTTTTCCCACCAGAGATGTGTTTCCATAAATGTACTTTTTTCAGATAAAAGCTGTGTGTGATGAGATAAAAAACAACAACTTTTTCTGTTAAATTCGTTGTGACTCGTTTCAGGAACCTTGGTGCATGTCGCACGTCACTACTCACATTCAACATAAACATAATTTAAAATTCAAAATATCTTTTTTGCAGAAATGAACTTCTAGAACATTGAACTTCATGATGCCTTAATTAGAAACTTGTATTCCATCCATAAATACGAATAAAATGGTTAATTTACAGCCTAGTTGGTTTAGCCATGGAAAAAGTCAGAACCTTCCTGCTAGCCATGATTGCTGAGATAATGTATGGGCTGGACCTGAGTTGGATTGGTCTGCCATGTAGCATGCTTCTGTCTAAACATGAGCTCAGATGTGTTGACAGTCATTTCTACGCACCGTTTTGATAATATAATTGTAGCCATCGGAACTACACGGTTTTGCACTTTCTCAAAACATTGTATGTCCTGAATTTATCAGGCGCTATCACAGATACATTTTTTATCTATCCATTATTTTACCAGTAAGTTACTGAGAAACGTTCTCATTTACAGCAACGACCTGGGATAGTACAGGGTAGAGGGAGGTAATGAGCAATCGTAAACTGGGATTATTAGGTGACCATGATGGTTGAGGGCCAGATTGGGAATTTAGCCAGGACACCGGGTTAACACCCCTACTTTACGATGTGCCATTGCACTTTAATGACCTCAGAGAGTCAGGACACCCATTTAACGTTCCCATCCGAAAGACAGCACCCTACACAGGTGCATGTGACAAAATTACTAGATTTTATTTGATATAGCGTGTGTTTACCACATGACTCACATATGAATCCTTAAAAAGAATGAAGGGACTAAGGCTTATGAGGGTGTGAACGATGCTGAATGGATGTAGACAAGAAGAGCTCTCCAGTAGGTGTACCAGAACATTCAGGCTTTTCTCAAAGTTTTCAAAGCAGATTATCCCCATTGTCCTCAACTGCAGTGTATGATATACTATTTTCTATCCTGAGTCTCTACCTTTATCCAATGTAAAAAATATATATAATAATCACATTTTGCTACATGAGATCGAGGCGGTCGGTCACATTTTAGAATAAAGCTGTAATGTAACAAAATGTAGAAATTGTCAAGGGGTCTGAATACTTTCCGAACGCACTATAGCCTACATGATGAGATTATGTTTTATTTGTCAAACGGCAGCCAAGCATCGAGAATCATGTTACCAGAATAAGGCCCTCAATATTTAATAAAATAAATATAAGCTCATACCTTGCACATTGACCACCTGTGAACTTCATCATTTATCTGTAGCCTGATAAACGGCTTTCCCGATGAGTCGTAGTGGGACACCACACAAGATGTCATTAAGTGATTCCAAGTTTACTTCGATATGATGGTTATTAAATCAATATTTGCGCATAAAAGCATTTCACCAACATTTCTCCATAATTAATTTTACCGACTCAAAAACATCCACTTGTCTAGCGAATTCTGTTTTGTCAACATTTAAAGTTGCGTCACATTTTCCATCAGCACTTTCATGAAATGTCATGAAATGTTTTATCTGACATGTACTTTACTCGCATAAAAAGGTTGGATGGAAACCTGTTTACTGTTACTAGTGGGGTTCAATAATGTTGTCACTGTTACTAGTGGAGTCACATCTCCAATCTTACCATGCACTGACCACCCTACTGACATAGATGGGGTTGCAACGAGCAGAGAAGTCCTTGGCGGGGTCACTCAGACACTTGGGATTCACGTCAAGCAGCCAGGCAAATGTCCACTATATCGTCTTCAAACTGAGAAACAATACATTTGGCAGGTTAGCTAGCAAGCCTACAACAATTTCTAAAATGTCTTGTTCACTAACTTAAAATTTAGTCACTTAACAGACGCTCTTATCCAGAGCGACTTACAGTATTGAGTGGATAAATGTCGTATTGGTCTCCGCGGTAATCGAAACCCACAACCCTGGGTTGCAAGAACCATGCTTTACCAATGGAGCCACAGGACTTAGCCAATCATGTAGACTAAGATATCGTGTGACACTTGGGTCGGTTTCCTGGACAACAGATTAGTCCTGGACTTCTCCAGAGTAAAATACTTTTGGATGGAGATTCTCCATTGAGTTGCTTTTTAGTTGAGGAATATTTAATCTGTATCCAGGAACAAGCCCTATTGTTATGAGCAGCTAGCTAGTACTTTTAACTGTACAATACTGTATGTTTTGTTCTGTGTACCTGTCCAAGTTCCACGCCATAGAGCTGATGTATTTCTCAGAACCTCTGTACACCAGGCCTTGTTCTCTCACACATACTCCTGCCTCTCCTCCTCTTTAGGTAGATGCACCCAGTCCTCTACAGCCCGCAACAAAATACAGCCGTTTTAAAACATGAATTATAAGAATTTGTTCCACTGACTTGACTGGTTAAATAAAGGATAAATAAAAATACATTATTATACAAACTGAAATGAAAGGGTATCTGGACAAGTTTTAATTGCGAGTAACTTTAACATGTATCATGCTGTTATGTGTTATGACCATGTTCTCCATGCTAGAATGTAGAGTTACCAAGCGTTACAGTGTTACCAGACTGTACATCGATGTTACAGCTGTTACCAGATGTTACAGCTGTACCAGAGTGTTACCAAGCTGTGCTATCAGCTGGCTACCAGGCTGTGCTGCAAGCCTTGCTAAAGGCTGTGCTACCAAGCCTGCTAATAGCTGTGCTACCAAGCCTTGCATAGGCTGTGCTACAAGCTGTGCTCAAGCTGTGCTACCAAGCTGTGCTACCAGGCTGTCTACCAGGCTGTGTACCAGACTGTGCTACAAGCTGTGCTGCAAGGCTGTGTGCAAGCTGTGCTGCCAAGCCTGTAATAGGTGTGCTACCAAGCCTGCTAAAGCTGTGCTATCAAGCTTGTGCTGCCAAGCCTTGCTAATAGCTGTGCTACCAACTTGCTAATGACTGTGCTACCAAGCTGTGCTGCAAGCTGTGCACCAAGCTTCTACAGGCTGTGCTACCAGGCTGTCTACCAGACTTGCTACCAAGCTGTGCTGAAGGCTGTGGCAAGGCTGTGCTGCCAAGCCTTGCTATAGGCTGTGCTACCAACCTGCTATAGGCTGTGCTACCAGCTGTGCTGCTAAGGCTGTGCTGTCAAGCCTGTGCTATAGGCGTGCTACCAAGCCTGCTAATAGGCTGTGCTACCAAGCTGTTACTGCAAGGCTGTGCTGCCAGCCTTGCAATAGGCTGTGCTACCAAGCCTTGCTAATAGCTGTCTACCAAGCTGTGCTACCAGGCTGTGCTACCAGACTTGCTACCAAGCCGTGCTACCAGCTGTGCTACCATGCATGCTTCCAGGCGTAGCGCCAAGCCTGCTAATAGGCTGTGCTACCAAGCCTTGCTATAGCTGTGCTACCAAGCGTGCTACCAGGCTGTGCTACCGACTGTGCTACCAGCCGTGCTACCAGGCTGTGCTACCAGGCATGCTATGCTGTGCATCAAGCTGTGCTACCAGGCTGTGCTACCAGACTGTGCACCAAGCTTTACCAGATGGTATAATGTATATAATGTGCTCTTATGTTGTGGCCCATTGATTGTATCTGGGTGTCTTATATGTCCCAAAACAGTTATGAGCGTCTTTCCTACCCATACAGAGACATGGTTCCAACAATCTCTTTAAAGTTAGCCATTTCCAGCTTTTAAACTGATAAGAACATTCAGGAATGCAGTATTTGGCACCCTCTGGATACTGTATCAACTATTTACTATGTGTTACCATGGCTGTATTGATGCATTCACAGCATTTGTTGTCCTTTGTGTGATTAAAAAGGTTAATTTATCACAGTTCTTGTGAACATTTTTATGAATGCTTTATACTCCAATCTAATGTATACATATGCTTTACCATACTCTCAAATCTCGTTCGCAGGATATGAATAAATTGTCCCAGAAATCCCCATGTGGGATAATAAGTTGTTTTGAATTGAATTGTGTTTACCTTGGCACCAGGGGTTAAACAGCAGAAGGAGCTTGCCCAGGCTGCTTCCCACTGAGGCGGTGCCTGGTCTTTACAGACAGGCTGTACTCCCACTGGGGCGTCTGCTGGGCTGGTGATTCCAGGGTGATTGAACCCACCGGGAGCACTGAGCCCTGGTGAACCTTGACCTTCCAGGAGGAACCCTTCCCACAGCCCTCAGGTAGCCTGAACACTGACCTGGTCCTCAATGCCTCCGAAGGCTGGGGCCCTGGATGGGAAGGAGGATGTTTTGGGTTGTGTTCAGTAGGAAATGAAATTGATGAAAACTTTCAGAAACAGTGAGTACTATACACTGGGAGTACAAAAAATTACAAGTACAATAAATCTATTGTCTTGCCCATTCACCCTCTGAATGGCACACATACACAATCCATGTCTCAGGTGTCTCAAGGCTTAAAAATACTTATTTAACCTGGTTAACCTCCCTTCATCTACACTGATTGAAGTGGATTCAATAAGGATCATAGCTTTCACCTGGATTCACCTGGTCCGTCTATTCATGGAAAGAGCAGGTGTTCCTAATGTTTTGTTACATGTATTTGTCCAATAAGATTCAAATATTTCATGTCAGCGTAACTTTGATGTCAGGAGTACATATACATTACAAGTGGGGTATCTCAAACCTGTCAGTGGTGCAATTCAGTCTTAGATAAGATTGAATTGACCCCACTCAGGTATGTACAGCGTTACAAGGATTTTGTTTAATTCTTATTACTGCACGTGTCTGTCTTGTCAAAGGGGACAACATAGGGCCGGTTTCCCTGCCTAGCCTAGATTCATCCTAGTGTGTTTTAGTCCCGGACTAGATAATCTGGGCCGGGAAACTTTATACAAACAGCCATAATAAATAGCAGAGATAAATAAAGTTATTCTATTTTCTATTCTAGATAGCTCACCTGTCTCCACCTCAGCTCCAGTAAATCTTTGTGGCCTGAGGGTCATGGAGTTCAAAGGTGACCAGGAAGGACTGGCCTCTCCTGACTATCAGTCTGGTTGGTAAAGTAGAGCTCCACTGTGAGAAGAACAACACAGCCAACAAAACCAATGACATCTCAGTGAAAAGACTGATAGTCAGGAGAGGCCAGTCCTTCCTGGTCACCTTTGAACTCCATGACCCCTCCAGGCCCACAACAGACTTACTGGAGCTGATGGTGGAGACAGGTGAGCTATCTAGAATAGAAAATAGAATAACTTCATTTATCGCTGCTATTTATTATGGCTGTTTGTATTTAAAGTTTCCCGGACTCAGATTATGCTAGTCCTGGACTAAAACACACTAGGATGAATCTAGGCTAGGGCAGGGAAACCGGCCCTATGTTAGTCCCCTTTGACAAGACAGACTCGTGCAGTACTAATGACAATTAAACAAATCCTTGTAAACGCTGTACATACCTGAGTTGGGGTCAATTCAATCTAATCTAAAGACTGAATTGCACCAATGACAGGACTTGAGATACCTCCACTTGTAATGTATATGTAATCCTGACATCAAAGTTACGCTGACATGAAAATATTGAATCTTATTGGACAAATACACTGAGAGTGTACAAAACATTAGGAACACATGCTCTTTCCATGATATAGACTGACCAGGTGAATCCAGGTGAAAGCTATGATCCCCCATTGAATCCACTTCAATCAGTGTAGATGAAAGGGAGGTTAAACAGGTTAAATAAGTATTTTTAAGCCTTGAGACAACTGAGACATGGATTGTGTATGTGTGCCATTCAGAGGGTGAATGGGCAAGACAATAGATTTAAGTGCCTTTGAACAGGGTATGGTAGTAGGTGCCAAACGCACCAGTTTGTGTCAAGAACTGCAACGCTGCTGGGTTTTTATACTCAACAGTTTTCCATGTGTWTCAAGAATGGTTCACCACCCAAAGGACATCCAGCTAACTTGACACAACTGTGAGAAGCATTGGCGTTAACATGGACCAGAATCCCTGAGGAACGCTTTCGACACCATGTAGTGTTCATGCCCCGACGAATTGAGTCTGTTCTGAGGGCAAATTGGGACAACTCAATATTAGGAAGGTGTTCCTAATTTTTTGTACTCCCAGTGTATAGTACATCACTGTTTCTGAAAGTGTTCATCAATTTCATTCCTACGGAACACAACCCAAAACATCCTCCCTTCTCCATCCAGGGCCCCAGCCTTCGGAGAAATTGAGGACCAGGTCAGTGTTCGGGCTACCTGAGGGCTGTGGGAAGGGTTCCTCCTGGAAGGTCAAGGTTCACCAGGGCTCAGTGCTCCCGGCGGGTTCAATCACCCTGGAMATCACCAGCCCAGCAGAYGCCCCAGTGGGAGAGTACAGCCTGTCTGTAAAGACCAGCGCCRCCRCCTCAGTGGGCAGCAGCCTGGGCAAGCTCCTTCTGCTGTTTAACCCCTGGTGCCAAGGTAAACACAATTCAATTCAAAACAACTTCATTATCCCACAACAAGGGGATTTCTGGGACAATTTATTCATATCCTGCAATGAGATTTGAGAGTATGGTAAAGCATATGTAATACATTAATTGAGTATAAAGCATTCATAAAAATGTTAACAGAACTGTGATAAATTAACCTTTTTAATCACACAAGGCAACAAATGCTGTGAATGCATCAATAACAGCCTGGTAACACATAGTCATATTGATACAGTATCCAGAGGGTGTCAAATACTGCATTCCTGAATGTTCTTATCAGTTTAAAAGCTGGAAATGGCTAACTTTACAGAGATTGTTGAACCCATGTCTCTGTATGGTAGGAAAGACCTCATAACTGTTTTGGGAATAATAGACACCCAGATACAATCAATGGGCCACACACATAAGAGCCACATTATATACATTATACGACATCTGGTAACAGTCTGGTAGCAAGTCTGGTAGCACAGCTGGTAGCACAGTTGATAGCACAGCTGGTAGCACGCCTGGTAGCACGGCTTGGTTGCACAGTTGGTAGCAGAGCCTGGTAGCACAGCTTGGTAGCACAGCCTATTAGCAAGGCTTGGTAGCACAGCTATTAGCAAGGCTTGGCACACAGCCTTGCAGCACAGCTTGGTAGCACAGCCTATTAGCACGGCTTGGTAGCACAGCTATTAGCAAGGCTTGGCAGCACAGCCTTGCAGCAGCAGCCTTGCAGCACAGCTTGGTAGCAAAGCGCCTGGTAGCCAACCTGGTAGCACAGCTTGGTAGCACAGCTTGCAGCACAGCTTGGTAGCACAGCCTATTAGCAAGGCTTGGTAGCACAGCCTATTAGCAAGGCTTGGCAGCAAGCTTGCAGCACAGCTTGGTAGCACAGCATTCGCAGCTTGGTAGCACAGCCATTCAGCAGCGCTTGGTAGCACAGTCTGGTAGCACAGGCTGGTAGCACAGCTTGATAGCACAGCTGGTAGCACAGCCTGGTAGCAAGTCTGGTAGC
>NC_036851.1:49724450-49736741 GCF_002910315.2 Salvelinus sp. IW2-2015
AAAGGATCAGCCAGTTGAATTCTATGCATTTACAGCTGGATGAGTCAACAGACTGGTATATGGTCGTTATTTAGGGGGTCAATTAAGGAAGACATCTCTCAGCAAACCACTGGAAACCAGGACAACAGAGAGGATATTTTTAAAGTACTGGACAGCTTGGACATAAAATGGACTTTGGTGGTCAAGCTGTGTGTATCTGTACTGATGGCGCAGAACCATGACAGGGAGACATGTGGAGTGATAACGCCGTGCAGTCGCTTGTCTCCTACGCTACTTGCGTAACTGCAGCAATCCACGAGAGGCTCTTGCGTTCAAGGGAATGCCTGACAGCCTTGAAAGACGTTTTGGAAACACTACAGTGAAAATGGTTACTTTGTTAAAGCAGGCTCTAACTCTTGTGTATTTTTTTGCTTATGCAATGATATGGGACAGCAACATGTACACTTTTACAACATACAGAAGTGCCTGGTTATCAATGGAAAAGTATTGACACAGTTTTTTAAAATTGGAGAGACGAGCACTGCAAGATTTCTGGATAGGGCTGTGCTCAGAGTTTCTTGCCTTGGCAAATCGTGCTGTTAGACACTGATTGCCTTTAACACGTACCTATGTGAGTGATTCTCGGCCCTCACTAGCATGAAAACAAATCCAGGCACAAACCGTGTGTGGAAAATGATTTAAGACTGAGACTCTCTCCAATACAACCAACATTGCAGATTTTATGTGCAGCCATTCAAGCATACCCTTCTATTAACCGGTGGTGAGTTATTCACCATTTTTGATGAACAAATAAGGTTTTATGTACGTGGCTAATAAAGAGCACAATTTTGATATATTTATTATTATTTGTGCCTAGTCCTATAAGAGCTCTTTGTCACTTCCCATGAGCCGGGTTTGTGACAAACTCACACTCATTTCTTATGTTTAATAAATGTATCATATAGTGTGATAGGCAGGCTTACAATGATGGCAAAAAACAACATTTGAGAGTCGCTGCCCTTGGTGCTAGAGGGGGTAACAGATGGAGGTTGAATGTTTGAAAGGGTACGGGACTATAAAAAATTTGGAACCACTGGCAAAGATAACACTTAAGCAAACTAGAAAAATAGATGTTTCACTGAATTATTGTCATAGGTTCCTCATAACATTTCATATTGGCCCAGGCTGTCTTTTACATCAGATCATATTAAATTCTCATTCCTAAGTCTATGGTCTTTTGTATTTCTTTCTGCATATTTATTATGCTTATGCATGGTGATAGGCTACAAGTGTTTTTTCTATTCAGTGGTCTAAACTAGCCCAACTGACAGTCTGTTTCTGCTATGTTGCTGTCAGGCAAAAATGTGACAAACAAACATGGGAAGACACGCAACAAACGCAGAAACAGAACACCCACACTAGAACTAATTTATATTATCAGGAAAAATAGAAAATCGGTTTGATAAGGGATATTCAGTTTCAATGATTTTTTAATCTATATATGTATTAATTTCTTTTTTTCTTGAAGACGTTGGTAAAGTAGAGCTCCACTGTGAGAGAAACAACAAGCCAACAAACCAATGACATCTCAGTGAACAGACTGATAGTCAGGAGAGGCCAGTCCTTCCTGGTCACCTTTGAACTCCATGACCCTCAGGCCACAAAGATTTACTGGAGCTGAGGTGGAGACAGGTGAGCTATCTAGAATAGAAATAGAATAACTTTATTTATCTCTGCTATTTATTATGGCTGTTTGTATAAAGTTTCCCGGCCCAGATTATTCTAGTCCGGGACTAAAACACACTAGGATGAATCTAGGCTAGGCAGGGAAACCGGCCTATGTTTGTCCCCTTTGACAAGACAGACACGTGCAGTAATAATGAATTAAACAAATCCTTGTAACGCTGTACATACCTGAGTGGGGTCAATTCAATCTTATCTTAAGACTGAATTGCACCACTGACAGGATTTGAGTACCACCACTTGTAATGTATATGTACTCCTGACATCAAAGTTACGCTGACATGAAATATTTGAATCTTATTGGACAAATACATGTAACAAACACTTAGGAACACCTGCTCTTTCCATGAATAGACGGACCAGGTGAATCCAGGTGAAAGCTATGATCCTTATTGAATCCACTTCAATCAGTGTAGATGAAGGGAGGTTAACCAGGTGAAAGAAGTATTTTTAAGCCTTGAGACACCTGAGACATGGATTGTGTATGTGTGCTCATTCAGAGGGTGAATGGGCAAGACAATAGATTTATTGTACTTGTAATTTTTTGTACTCCCAGTGTATAGTACTCACTGTTTCTGAAAGTTTTCATCAATTTCATTCCTACTGAACACAACCCAAAACATCCTCCTTCCCATCCAGGGCCCCAGCCTTCGGAGGCATTGGGACCAGGTCAGTGTTCGGCTACCTGAGGGCTGTGGGAAGGGTTCCTCCTGGAAGGTCAAGGTTCACCAGGGCTCAGTGCTCCCGGTGGGTTCAATCACCCTGGAATCACCAGCCCAGCAGACGCCCCAGTGGGAGGTACAGCCTGTCTGTAAAGACCAGCGGCACCGCCTCAGTGGGCAAGCAGCCTGGGCAAGCTCCTTCTGCTGTTTAACCCCTGGTGCCAAGGTAAACACAATTCAATTCAAAACAACTTATTATCCCACATGGGGATTTCTGGGACAATTTATTCATATCCTGCGAAGAGATTTGAGAGTATGGTAAAGCATATGTATACATTAATGGATATAAAGCATTCATAAAAATGTTCAAAGAACTGTGATAAATTAACCTTTTTAATCACACAAAGGACAACAAATGCTGTGAATGCATCAATACAGCCATGGTAACACATAGTAAATAGTTGATACAGTATCCAGAGGGTGCCAAATACTGCATTCCTGAATGTTCTTATCAGTTTAAAAGCTGGAAATGGCTAACTTTAACAGAGATTGTTGGAACCATGTCTCTGTATGGGTAGGAAAGACCTCATAACTGTTTTGGGAATATAAGACACCCAGATACAATCAATGGGCCACAACATAAGAGCACATTATATACATTATACCCATCTGGTAAAGCTTGGTGCACAGTCTGGTAGCACAGCCTGGTAGCACAGCTTGATGCACAGCATAGCATGGCCTGGTAGCACAGCCTGGTAGACGGCTGGTAGCACAGTCGGTAGCACAGCCTGGTAGCACAGCTTGGTAGCACAGCTATAGCAAGGCTTGGTAGCACAGCCTATTAGCAGGCTTGGCGCTACGCCTTGGAAGCATGCATGGTAGCACAGCTGGTAGCACGCTTGGTAGCACAGTCCTGGTAGCACAGCCTGGTAGCACAGCTTGTAGCACAGCTATTAGCAAGGCTTGGTAGCACAGCCTATTGCAAGGCTGGCAGCACAGCCTTGCAGTAACAGTTGGTAGCACAGCCTATTAGCAGGCTTGGTAGCACGCCTATAGCACAGGCTTGACAGCACAGCCTTAGCAGCACAGCTGGTAGCACGCCTTTAGAGGTTGGTAGCACAGCCTATAGCAAGGCTTGGCAGCACAGCCTTGCACGCTTAGCACAGCTTTGTAGCAAGCCTGGTAGACAGCCTGGTAGCACAGCTGTAGCAAGCTTGGGCACAGCTTGCAGCACAGCTTGTAGCACAGTCATTAGCAAGGTTGGTAGCACAGCTATTAGCAAGGCTTGGCACGCACAGCTTGTAGCACAGCTTTAGCAGGCTTGGTAGCACACCTATTACAGGCTTGGCAGCACAGCTTGCACACAGCCTTGCAGCACAGCTTGTAGCACAGTCTGGTACACAGCCTGGTAGCACAGCCTGGTAGCACAGCTTGGTAGCACAGCTTGAGCACAGCTGTAGCACAGCCTATGCAAGGCTTGGTAGCACAGCTATTAGCAGCTTGGTAGCACAGCCTTTAGCAAGGCTTGCAGCACAGCCTGGTAGCACAGCTTGATAGCACAGCTTGGTAACACTCTGGTACAGCTTGTAACATTGTACACAGCTGCTAACATCGATGTACAGTCTGGTAACACTGTACACGCTTGGTAACTCTACATTCTAGCATGGAGAACATGGTCATAACACAGTAACAGCATGATACATGTTAAAGTTACTCGCAATTAAAACTTGTCCAGATACCCTTTCATTTCAGTTTGTATAATAATGTATTTTTATTTATCCTTTATTTAACCAGTCAAGTCAGTGGAACAAATTCTTATAATTCATGTTTTAAAACGGCTGTATTTTGTTGCGGGCTGTAGAGGACTGGGTGCATCTACCTAAAGAGGAGGAGAGGCAGGAGTATGTGTGAGAGAACAAGGCCTGGTGTACAGAGGTTCTGAGAAATACATCAGCTCTATGGCGTGGAACTTGGACAGGTACACAGAACAAAACATACAGTATTGTACAGTTAAAAGTACTATAGCTAGCTGCTCATAACAATAGGGCTTGTTTCCTGGATACAGATTAAATATTCCTCAACTAAAAAGCAACTCAATGGAGAATCTCCATCCAAAAGTATTTTACTCTGGAGAAGTCCAGGACTAATCTGTTGTCCAGGAACCGACCCCAAGTGTCACACGATATCTTGTCTACATGATTGGCTAAAGTCCTGTGGCTCCATTGGTAAAGCATGGTTCTTGCAACCCAGGGTTGTGGGTTTCGATTACCGCGGAGACCAATACGACATTTATCCACTCAATACTGTAAGTCGCTCTGGATAAGAGCGTCTGTTAAGTGACTAAATTTTAAGTTAGTGAACAAGACATTTTAGAAATTGTTGTAGGCTTGCTAGCTAACCTGCCAAATGTATTGTTTCTCAGTTTGAAGACGATATAGTGGACATTGCCTGAGCTGCTTGACGTGAATCCCAAGTGTCTGAGTGACCCCGCCAAGGACTTCTCTGCTCGTTGCAACCCCATCTATGTCAGTAGGGTGGTCAGTGCATGTAAGATTGGAGATGTGACCCACTAGTAACAGTGACAACATTATTGAACCCCACTAGTAACAGTAAACAGGTTTCCATCCAACCTTTTTATGCGAGTAAAGTACATGTCAGATAAAACATTTCATGACATTTCATGAAAGTGCTGATGGAAAATGTGACGGTCAACTTTAAAATGTTGACAAAACAGAATTCGCTAGACAAGTGGATGTTTTTGAGTCGGTAAAATTAATTATGGGAGAAATGTTGGTGAAATGCTTTTATGCGCAAATATTGATTTAATAACCATCATATCGAAGTAAACTTGGAATCACTTAATGACATCTTGTGTGGTGTCCCACTACGCTCATCGGGAAAGCCGTTTATCAGGCTACAGATAAATGATGAAGTTCACAGGGTGGTCAATGTGCAAGGTATGAGCTTATATTTATTTTATTAAATATTGAGGGCCTTATTCTGGTAACATGATTCTCGATGCTTGGCTGCCGTTTGACAAATAAAACATAATCTCATCATGTAGGCTATAGTGCGTTCGGAAAGTATTCAGACCCCTTGACAATTTCTACATTTTGTTACATTACAGCTTTATTCTAAAATGTGACCGACCGCCTCGATCTCATGTAGCAAAATGTATTATTATATATATTTTTTACATTGGATAAAGGTAGAGAACTCAGAGATAGAAAATAGTATATCATACACTGCAGTTGAGGAACAATGGGGATAATCTGCTTTGAAACCAACTTTGAGAAAAGCCTTGAATGTTCTGGTACACCTACTGGAGAGCTCTTCTTTGTCTACATCCATTCAGCATCGTTCACACCCTCATAAGCCTTAGTCCCTTCATTCTTTTAAGGATTCATATGTGAGGTCATGTGGTAAACACACGCTATATCAAATAAAATCTAGTGAATTTGTCACATGCACCTGTGTAGGGTGCTGTCTTTCGGATGGGACGTTAAATGGGTGTCCTGACTCTCTGAGGTCATTAAAGATCCCATGGCACATCGTAAGAGTAGGGGTGTTAACCCGGTGTCCTGGCTAAATTCCCAATCTGGCCCTCAAACCATCATGGTCACCTAATAATCCCAGTTTACGATTGGCTCATTCACCTCCCTCTACCCTGTACTATTCCCAGGTCGTTGCTGTAAATGAGAACGTGTTCTCAGTCAACTTACCTGGTAAAATAATGGATAGATAAAAAATGTATCTGTGATAGCGCCTGATAAATTCAGGACATAAATGTTGTTGAGAAAGTAGCAAAACCGTTGTAGTTCCGATGGCTACAATTATATTATCAAAAACGGTGCCGTAGATGACGTGCAACACATTCTGAGCTCATGTTTAGACAGAAGCATGCTACATGGCAGACCAATCCAAACTCGGTCCAGCCCATACATTATCTCAGCCAATCATGGCTAGCAGGAAGGTTCCTGACTTTTTCCATGGCTAAACCAACTAGGCTGTAAATTAACCATTTTATTCGTATTTATGGATGGAATACAAGTTTCTAATTAAGGCACATGAAAGTTCAATGTTCTAGAAGTCATTTCTGCCAAAAAAAGTATTTTGAATTTTAAATTATGTTTATGTTGAAATGTGAGTAGTGACGTGCGAGCATGCACCAAGGTTCCTGAAACGAGTCACAACGAATTTAACAGAAAAAGTTGTTGTTTTTTATCTCATCACACACAGCCTTTTATCTGAAAAAAAGTACATTTAATGGAAACACATCTCTGGTGGGAAAAGGAGCGCAAATTATTTATATGCTTTAATGATTTTAGAATATTCGCATGAATATCTGTTGCCACTTGGATGGCGATCCTAGCCATTGACAACATTAATGAACCCCACTACTAACAGTGACATCATTATTGACCCCCACTAGTAACAGTGACATCATTATTGACCCCCACTAGTAACAGTGACATTCTTTAAATCATCATCAGCTCATAGTTCTGTATGAACAGCACAAGAAAATACATTGGTTCATTTCTGGAACATCATCTAGCCCTGTTCACTATAAATGGGTCCAGTGMCACTAATTAAGGTGTTGTTACACATATAGGACTGGTTTCCCGGACCCAGATTAAATCTAGTCCTGGACTAAAAATAACTTTCCACACTGAACATGCTTTTTAGTCCAAGGCTATGYTCAATCTAGATCCAGGAAAGCAACTACATGTTAGATAGTAGAAAAACACATTCACTCAGCCAAATGACAGTTCTGRAATCTAATTTKAACATTATKTTYCTTGCCCAGATCAACGCTAACGAYGAMSGAGGTGTCCTGATGGGGCGGTGGGATGGTMAATACGATGGTGGCATGTCCCCCACTCACTGGAACGGCAGTGTGGAGGTACTAAGGAGGTGGCTCAAAWATGGTGGYAATCCAGTCAAGTATGGCCAGTGTTGGGTGTTCGCCGCTGTAATGTGCACAGGTAGGCTATCACTGTCCAATCTCTTCAATTATTATTTTAKTCAATCAATCAATACAATGTTATTTAAATAGCACGGACTATTGCATGTGCTCAGACCCAGGGCTGTGATTGGTTGTTGAGAGGGATGGCAAGATTACCCACCATTTGTGTCCGATTCACCTATGACCAGATGAGAGAGGCTGGTGTCAATGCCTTTGAATGTGTTGTTTTAGTTAACCAGTATGCCTGAAATGTATTTCCATGTCAGTACTGAGGTGTTTGGGAATCCCATGTCGAGTGGTTACCAACTTCCAGTCAGCCCACGACACCGACAAAAACCTGACAATTGACGACTTCTTCTCCGACTATGGAGTCAAGTTTAAAATGAAATTAAAGACCACACCAGTAACCTAATACATGTACACTAAATGTAGCAAGCGATTACCATGGACAAGTCAAGCCTTGTTAGACCTTGTTTTCAACAATAAGTAATCAGTAAGATGTACAGTAGGCCTGAAATGTTTCATCTTCATGTGTGATCACCGCGTTCGATTCAGTCTTCTGTAGCAAAATTTGAAATAGTTTTTTTTACATTGGATAAAACTAGAGAATCAGAATTAGAAAATGTTATTAATCATACACCACAGTTGAGAACAATGCTTAAGTAATTCTGCTTTGAAAGTTGATAAACTTTACTCCTTTTGGAAATGACCCTTGAATAGTTTGGGTAAACCTACTGGAGAGCTCTTCTTTGTCTTGCACCCATTCAGCATCGTTCACACTCTCTTAAGCCTTAGCCCCACCTATCTCTTTAAGGATTCACATGTGAGACTATGTACTAAACAAGCAAAGATTTCAGAGACTAAAGGCTGGTTTAAAACTATGTGTATCGACAGTTGTTGCGGTGATATCATGAACTGTATTGTTGTCCGATATAAATTTGTTATTGGCTTCTATGAAAACTATAAACAACAAACTACAGGCTGCATGACATCAATAGCCTGGGGGTCAAAAATAGCATAAATTGAAAATAGCTAATGGTTGTGTGGATGAAATGAAGGCAGGACATTCTACCAGAGATTTATAGAACTTGGACACTAACGTTATTATTCTAATTTGACTTAACAGGAAAATAAGGTATAAATTGGAGAACTTATTTTGAGTTATTCTCACAGAGGGTTTACTATTACGGCAGTCGGGGGACAACACCGGTGACGGGTTTGATGTCACATTGCAGCTTGCCTTAATGTCCCTGAATTGATCACAGTTGAAGCCGGCCACTAGCTTCTTAGGACCGGGTCTGTATGGAGTAAAGGCATCTTCACACGTAGTCGTTGCCCTTGTTTTAGCAAAGGCATTCTGAGGAGACATGTGTAAACAATTATACCTCAAGGCAGCTTTAGATCTCTAAACTTCAACACACTAGGAAGTGTAAAATATTTCAATGGAAAAACTCTAAACTTTAACCACATGAACAGCCCAGAATGCATGTACTTTCTAGTTTAGCCAAGAGCTAAATAATCTCTTGTGGACAGACTACGTAACAGAAATTGTATTGAATCATCTGTCAAAAGACTGATGCCACAACTAACGAAAGTAGTTCTGGTTTGGTTCCTCACTAGATATCTGGACATATCAGGATTGGGTGGAGGTGGTGCTAAAAGTATGGGAGGGGAATTCAAGCAATAATTTCAGACAATGATTTCAAGGTGAAAGTCAGAAGGGGGGCTTGGCTGAGAGTTTCTGTTTAGGGGCTGTGATTTCGCTAGTCTCATTAGTATCTTTTGTCAAACATTTTCCCTCAGAACCTAATCAACATTTAACAATTACCTGAGATTTTAGGTCTGGGTTTCTGAGATTAAGAGCTAAATTGTCAACTTGACGAGCAAAGTTTCGGTTGTCATAAAACCCGAATCCATCCCACTTGGCAAAAACTGGGTCCACATCCAGGATTCAAATCTGGACACATTTCACTGGACACAGACGTCAGTTCAACGTCTAGTTCTGATTTACATTTGGTTGAGTTATCACCTAATGTGAATTAGAACTCAACAAAAAAGGTTAAAAGTTTACTTTTGCAAATCCAATCAGTTTTCCATGTTGATTCAACATCATCACACTGATTTTTTGGTTGAAATGACATGGAAACAATGTTGATTCAAGCAGTTTTTGCACAGTGGAATGATTCAGGTTTTATGACAAACTGAAACCTTGCTTGTAAAGACATCAGAGAAATGTCACAAAGGCTACCTGGCTTCCATTGTTCAGTCAGCAGCAGACTGCCGGTCCCTGTATGAAGCAGTCTCTTAGACCTTCGGATAGAGGGTTCTCAAACACACCTCTGCCGTCATGTCACTATACTGCAATTCAGATCCAATGGCCTAAAAGAGAACACACATTCGAAGAAAAGCATTTGCTAAATAGTATATTATATTGAACATACCACAGAATAAACCCATCTCCAGTTTAATGGCTGTTACTGATATTGGCGTTGTATTTAATAGATCAACTGTTCAGATGACAGTCTAACACTTAGATTTTCATCTTCACAACATGTTTATTCACAGGCAACCGTTATTTTCCTGCCTATTGCTATTCTCGCTACTAGTGTGTTTGCCACCTATAAATTAATGGTAACCCAAGAGTATGTAAAGACCCTGGGGCTTGTTCACTAATGACCCAAAGAATGTCACTCAGAGAAAGTTGAGCTGTTCTAAGTGGGTTATTGGAGTGGCTTAGTCTGACAGACTGTGAAATGACAATGTTGGGATATGCAGTACTCACTTTGATGGTGAGCAAAGGGCTCTCTGGCACAAGGTCTTTCTCTGTGATGTACACTCCCACTCTTGTTCTTGTCTGTGGCCACAGCCGAAACCTTGATGCTGTTGCTCTCCCGCATTTTCTCACTACACAGAGAAGGGGATGTGGATGGGTATAGTCAATCTGCCAACAGAGACAATGCATTTGATTGTCAAGGTTTCACAAACCTAACATTCTGTTGTGTGTCTCAGTACACGTTAGCAACCCTAACATTCTGTTGTGTCCTCAGTACAACGTTAGCAACCCTAACATTCTGTTGTGTCCTCAGTACGTTAGCAACCCTAACATTCTGTAGCGTCCTCAGTACAACGTTAGCAACCCTACATTCTGTTGTCCTCAGTACACGTTAGCAACCCTAACATTCTGTAGCGTCCTCAGTACAACGTTAGCACCTAACATTCTGTTGTGTCCTCAGTACACGTTAGCAACCCTAACATTCTGTGTGTCCTCAGTACAACGTTAGCAACCCTACATTCTGTATCATCCTCAGTACAAGTTAGCAACCCTAACATTCTGTAGCGTCCTCAGTAAACGTTAGCACCTAACATTCTGTACATCCTCAGTACGAACGTTAGCAACCCTAACATTCTGAGCGTCTCAGTACAACGTTAGCAACCTGACAGCCTAAGAGTTAGTCAGTCGATTTGCTACAACGCTATGGCAGCTATACATGGACTTTACGCTTTGTTAAATTGACCAGTAACTCTAACTATATGCACTCCTGAAACACACCACAATCATTGAGATTGATATATGGTCATACCAAGGATGTTGACAAGAATTGTAAAGGTGAATAGCTGCAATGTGCTCTTGGTTTTGTTAAGCTTTCAGTTCTCTTTGTTCTGTGATGTAAAGCTCTCCTGTGTGCACCACTGTGTTGGTTAAACCTTGTAAGCCTACTCATGGAAAGAGCTTGAAACATTTTCACTCTACCTTGGTTGGGAAGGAGCTTCTGTTCTTTCAATTCGGTCTGTATCTGGGAGGATGGGATCCCGTTGTATCTCATGGCCTGAACGTTGACATTGATCACTAGTGTCCGAGTTTCACTGTCGTTGCTGTTCAGTAAGCTTGAGGTCGATGTCTTTGCCGCTGACCGGCTTGGTCAGCTCCACGATCTTCATGGAAACGCCATTTGCAATCTCTTCGGGTATGTTGACTCTTTTCACGCTAGATTGTACACATCCCTCTCCTTTTCCGTGCCTGTTTGAAATGTGTGACTTTTAGGAGAGTATCTGGTACTCAAGCAGTTGCTCTCACTCACCTGGAGAATTATCTTGTGACAGGTGCCACAGCACCTTTCTGACTCATCTTTCTTTAAAAAGTACGAAGAACTATTTCCCAGACCAACTGTAGTTCTCAAATATATAAAATACACTTATACCTGTAGGCATAACCCTTGTAACGCTGCATTATTTCAAATCAATTGATAACATTTCAATTTTGATATAGTCAGACTCTCGGTTCATTCAATACCAACCTCTGCATGTTTATAGTTGGCGTGATGTCCACTCTCTTGTCGCTGCCCACTGCCTTGGTGCTGATGTTCTGGCTACGGACACACTGTCCGTGGAGATCTTTTTCTTGGAGCCGTCAGCGAACACCATCCAGGTTACACGGTCGGCGTTGACTTCGGCGAAGACAAAGGGCACATCGTAGTTGAGGTCAACGTGACCTGCAGTATGGCCTTGACTGAGCAGGGCCGCAGCAGTAAACACCTGGGGGAGGGAAGATAAAACAACATGAGCGTATAACAGGGAGTTCCTTCATGTCTCCCAGACCCAGGACACGACCTCAGAACCATCTGCACAATAACACAACATACAGTACATACAACCTCCAAGAAGTGTGTTATTATGTAAGATGCTGTGAGATGAGATGGAAGTTGGCCGTACCAGTGCTTTTCTCCTGGGGGTGGGGTCCACACCTGCCAGCCGTCGTATAAGGAGTCTGCTGAGAGATCGGGCCGTCTCATCCAGGCCTCACCCACACATGGTAGTTCCTGAGCAAAACACCAGTCTTAAAACTTTCATGCTATTGGCATCCCTATTCTACTGTACCACAATGACCTCATGTTACACTTACATAACACTGTCAGGGCTCTGTTGGGGTTCGTGACTGCCATA
>NC_036851.1:49736841-49744571 GCF_002910315.2 Salvelinus sp. IW2-2015
GTGTGTCTTTTGACCCTACTTCTAATGATGTTCAGGCTACTGATGTTGTCATCATTTGACCGTGTGTCTTTTGACCCTACTTCTAATGATGTTCATGCTACTGATGTTGTCATTTGATTGTGCGTCTTTTGACCCTACTTCTTGGTGGTTGGTGTATTTTCTTTAGTTTTTCTAAAAAGAAGCTGTTACCATGCTCCTAAGCATATGCTTTCTGTTTCATAGATGTAACAAAGCACTTCACAAATAAAATATATTAAAACTAGAATTCTTGTGTTTGAGCATCACAGAAAGGAAAATGCTATTGTGTAATTTGAAATAAAATATAAATCGGATTATCATGTTACCCAAGGCATTCATAAACACAACCAAATGATCATTTTTGCTATAACATGAAATATATTAATTACACTGTTAGAATGTTGCAGTCAAAATGACTGCTCATTAGCTTGAAGGGGGGTCCATAGATGCCAAGCAGGTCTAGTGTTAAAAAGATGACATCATTCAACCTTCAGAGATTTCCATATCAAAGGTTGATCTTTGTCAGAGCATCTGCAGAGGCAGGGGTCAGGTAAGGTACAGTACGTCTGAAGTGTTTTAATAGAAGTACTGAGCGACTTCCTCTCCTCCCAGTCTGAATGATTTGTAGTGTGACTCCAGTCCAGACACTTCCTCCTGCCTGATCACTAGGCTATATGTCTTCCTGTCACTGAGTGCAGGGGCGGAGGTTGGCCTAAGGCACGTGTCAAACTCATTCCACAAAGGGCTTTCCCTCCACCCTTGTACTTGTACTTGATTGATTAATTAAGGTCAGTGATTAGTAAGGAACTCCTCACCTGGTTGTCTTGGTCTTAATTGAAAGGAAAAACCAAAAACCAGCACACTCTCAGACTCCGTGGAATGAGTTTGACACCCCTGGCCTAAGGCCTGATTCCAGCTGTCTCTGTCACACACACACACAACCTTGTGGGGGGGACACAATTCAGTCCCATTCAAAATCTTATTTTCCCTAACTCCTAATCCTAAACCTAACACGTACTCAATGTAAATAGTCTGGGTGGCCATTTGATTAGTTTAGTTGTTCAGCAGTCTTATGGCTTGGGGGTAGAAGCTGTTAAGGAGCCTTTTGGTCCTAGACTTGGCGAACCAGTACCACTTGCCGTGCGGTAGCAGAGAGAACAGTTCATGACTTGGTTGCCTGGAGTCTGACAATTCTTTGGGCCTTCCTCGGACACCGCCTAGTATATAGGTTCTGATGTCAGGAAGCTTGGCCACAGATGTACTGGGCCGTACGAACTACCCTCTGTAGCACCTTCCGGTCAGATGCCGAGCAGTTGCCATACAGTGATGCAACCGGTCAGGATGCAGCTGTAGAAATTTGAGGATCTGGGGACCCGTGCCAAATATTGTCAGTCTCCTGAGGGGGAAAAGGTGTTGTCTTGCCCTCTTCACAACTGTCTTGGTGTGTTTGGACCATGATAGTTTGTTGGTGATCTGGACACCAAGGAACTTGAAACTCTCGACCCACTCCACTACAGCCCTGTCAATGTTAATGGGGCCTGTTCGGCCCTCCTTTTCCTAAAGTCCACGGTCAGCTCCTTTGTCTTGCTCACATTGAGAGGTTGTTGTCCTGACACCACACTGCCAGGTCTCTAACCTCCTCCATATAGGCTGTCTCATTGTTGTTGGTGATCAGGCCAACCACTGTTGTGTCATCAGCAAACGTAATGATGGTGTTGGAGTCATGCTTGGCCATGCAGTCGTGGGTGAACAGGGAGTACANTGTTGCATGTTGCGTTCATATTTTTGTTCAGTATAATTTCACACATATAACAACTGATGAAATAAAAGCTTTCTGTTTTATAGTTGTAGCACATACACACCACAAATCAAATGTATTCAACACTTTTGGTGTTTTTACTGTTTTTTTTTGTTTAACAGCAGTAACATAAACTAATGAAAATGCTATTGTGTTATTTGAAGAAGAAAAAAAAAGTATTCTAACAGTACCTAAGACCATCATAAACACAAACAAATGATAATTTTTGCGATAGAGTATATGAAATGTATTAATTACACCCTTTAAAATGTTGCAGTCAGAATGACTGCTTGAAGGGGGGAGGGGGGGTTCCCTCGAGGCCCAGCGATTTTAGTGTTGTGTCATTCTACTCCATATAAGCAGTCAAGCAGTTATTAAGCCAGTGGAATACTGAATTCATATACCGTATGCCTACTGTGTAAATAAAGAGTAGAGTCTTTAGTACAATACAATAAAGCAAGTTRATTGCCCACTCCCGTCACTACAGACACCCTGGTTCGATTACAGGCTGTATCACAACCGGCCGTACAACGGAAATTAGATTTTTTTTTGCCGTCACATTATCCAACTCACAGGACACCAGACTGACATAGCAGACCTGGAAGGAGCATGGCACTACGTTCAGTCATTACTCAGCACCCATGGAGCAGGTTAGGGGTAAATGCCTTACAGGTGACGGGTTTAAGTGCTCTAGGCTCCAGGCCACAAGTTACTGTGAGTAGGCTATTAACGGTCTGCCTGTGGCATACAGTGTATTCTCCACTTCGTAAGACTTCCTCTTAAGTGTCGTGGCTCGTGGCCAGACTTCACACACCAGTGGACCGTGAACTCTCTACCTATGGCATGAGATCAACAAACTATGGTTCAGCCTTACAGACTGTACAGTCGTGGCCAAAAGTTTTGAGAATGACACAAATATTAATTTCCACAAAGTTTGCTGCTTCAGTGTCTTTAGATATTTTTGTCAGATGTTTACTATGGAATACTGAAGTATAACTACAAGCATTTCATAAGTGTCAAAGGCTTTTATTGACAATTACATGAAGTTGATGCAAAGAGTCAATATTTGCAGTGTTGACCCTTCTTTTTCAAGACCTCTGCAATCCGCCCTGGCATGCTGTCAATTAACTTCTGGGCCACATCCTGACTGATGGCAGCCCATTCTTGCATAATCAATGCTTAGAGTTTGTCAGAATTTGTGGGTTTTTGTTTGTCCACCCACCTCTTGAGGATTGACCACAAGTTCTCAATGGGATTGAGGTCTGGGGAGCCATGGACCCAAAATATCGATGTTTTGTTCCCAGAGCCACTTAGCTATCACTTTTGCCTTATGGCAAGGTGCTCCATCATGCTGGAAAAGGCATTGTTCGTCATCAAACTGTTCCTGAATAGTTGGGAGAAGTTGCTCTCAGAAGATGTGTTGGTACCATTCCTCATTCATGGCTGTGTTCTTAGGCAAAATTGTGAGTGAGCCCACTGAGAAGCAACCCCACACATGAATGGTCTCAGGATGCTTTACTGTTGGCATGACACAGGACTGATGGTAGCACTCACCTTGTCTTCTCCGGACAAGCTTTTGTTCCGGATGCCCCAAACAATCGGAAAGGGAATTCATCAGAGAAAATTACTTTACCCCAGTTCTCAGCAGTCCAATCCTTGTACCTTTTGCAGAATATCAGTCTGTCCCTGATGTTTTTCCTGGAGAGAAGTGGCTTCTTTGCTGCCCTTCTTGACACCAGGCAGTCCTCCAAAAGTCTTCGCCTCACTGTGCGTGCAGATGCACTCACACCTGCCTGCTGCCATTCCTGAGCAAGCTCTGTACTGGTGGTGCCCCGATCCCGCAGCTGAATCAACTTTAGAAGACGGTCCTGGCGCTTGCTGGACTTTCTTGGGTGCCCTGAAGCCTTCTTCACAACAATTGAACCGCTCTCCTAGAAGTTCATGATGATCCGATAAATGGTTGATTTAGGTGCAATCTTAGCCTTGCCTGTGAAGCCTTTGTTGTGCAAAGCAATGATGACGGCACGTGTTTCCTTGCAGGTAACCATGGTTGACAGAAGAAAAACATTTACATTTAAGTCATTTAGCAGACGCTCTTATCCAGAGCGACTTACAATGATTCCAAGCACCACCCTCGTTTTGAAGTTTCCAGTCTGTTATTCCAACTCAATCAGCATGACAGAGTGATCTCCAGCCTTGTCCTCGTAAACACTTACACCTGTGTTAACGAGAGAAGCGCTGACATGATGTCAGCTGGTCCTTTTGTGGCAGGGCTGAAATGCAGTGGAAATGTTTTTGGGGGATTCAGTTCATTTGCATGGCAAAGAGGGACTTTGCAATTAATTGCAATTCATCTGATCACTCTTCATAACATTCTGGAGTATATGCAAATTGCCATCATACAAACAGAGGCAGCAGACTTTGTGAAAATTAATATTTGTCATTCTCAAAACTTTTGGCCACGACTGTATATCAAGACTAGCAGTCTAGAACTGACTGAATCCATGTTGYCTATAGCTAAATTCTTCATGGGCCAGTGAYGAGCAACCCAGGGACCATTGCCYGTCCACGGACCAGGGGTTGAYGACTCTGTATTAGGCATTGGAAGTTGTTTGGAGCCCACCGGGCATACTGTTAAACTCKAAAAGTCCAAATGACAAACAGATGTGAACCTCAGTCTCAACACGAACCGAGACGGTTCCATCAATCAAATAGATTTTAAAAAGGTATTTTTACATCGGCAGTGGTGAAAGACTTGAACAGCAATAACAACCCATTCAGTTTGATTGGCTGAGTAATGTACGTAAACCAATCTGAAGCTTTTCCTTTTCAACTAAGCGTCTATTGAGTCCGACACAGGTGCTATCAATGAGGTTTAACAATAATCCCCATGATTCTTCTTCTTGCAATTTCCTAAGAAACATTTCGCTTTATGGCAAACAACCTACTTAACCACATTTACTGAGGATGACTGCATTTCCCTGACCGACCAATACAGGACAACGTGGTGGTATGAAATTCATCTCTATTTTCAGAGAGGCATGATTGTTTAAAACAATGWTTGTCTAATTCTTTAGGATTTCCTCCTCCAAAGCTTCTCTATTCATCTCTTATATGATGTGAATCCACAACAAGGATAGTTATTACAATCGCACAATGACGTGCATCGCCCTCCAATCAGTCATCACACGGCCACTGCAATTTACTGGTGGAAAAAATGCCTTATTATGTATATTATGATGAGAAGAAAGACTTTGCAGGGGTTATAATGACCCGTTGTCTACTCCTGTTTTTACCACTCTAGAATAACATGGTAGAAACAAGTAACTGGGGGATAAAAGCTGTAATTACTTTAATGACTACTTGTCCTACTTGTAAAGTTGATGCCTGGGCTGTATTGAGTTATATGGAAGTCTAGATTGGTCATAGACACAGAGAATAAAAGAGGAAGGCCCTTTGCCCCTAAACCTGTCGCTCTCCGTCTCCACCCACCGCTAGGAAACCACTAAGATGTATGGTCAGTGATTGGTCATAGACACAGAGAATAAAGAGAAAGGCCCTTTGCCCTAAACCTGTCGCTCTCCGTCTCCACCACCGCTAGGAAACCACTAAGATGTCGAGGTCAGTGATTGGTCATAGACACAGGAGGAGGAGTCTGGCCCTAAGGCGTCGTCATGCATCCTAGCCGAAACAGTTCAGAAGAGTTTGACACATTGTTTCTTGAAGCAAGCTGAGGTTGGCTGCCGAAGTCTACAACCTTCATTGGTGATTGGTCAACAGTAGGGATTGGTCAACAGTAGGGATATTCGAATTAATGACAGATTTCTTGAGTTGAGGAAGTGTATGCTGGCTACAGCGTCTCAAAATGGACAAACAATACTATTGCCGCTTTTTCTTTTTTTTTTTTAAGCGAAGGTCTTTGAAAGGAGCACGCAAGCAGATCGTTCGGTTCACCTAGCCGCTAGCCGATTGGAAGCATGCTGACGCCTTAACACTGTCTCTCTTCTGTCTCTCTCTCCGTTGGGGTTTGTAGGTAACAACTGGAAACCAGACCAACAATACACCACGGTTTTATTGGTCAGAATTATGATGAGTGAACCAGTTAAATGTCTTTCTTTCTTAAGTGGTTAAAGGTCGTAAGAACAGTGTGTCACGATCAAAGAACGTTGATAAGAGACAAAAACATTTTAATATTCAAGCGAAGGAAAATTACACAATGACTGATGCCTGAATAACATATTTTCCATTATAGTCAACTGCTACCTCATCAAAATCAAATGGATATTATTATTATTTGAACCTTTATTTAACTAGGCAAGTCAGTTAATAAAAAAAAATCCTATTTACAATGACGGCCTACACCGGCCAAACCCGGAAGACAACGGCCAAACCCGGACGACGCTGAGCCAATTGTGCACCGCCCCTATGGGACACCCAATCACGGCGGTTGTGATACAGCCTGTAATCGAACCAGGGTGTCTGTAGTGACGGCGGTTGTGATCAGCTGTAATCGAACCAGGGTGTCTGTAGTGCGACGGCCGGTTGTGATACAGCCTGTAATCGAACCAGGGTGTCTGTAGTGACGGCCGGTTGTGATACAGCCTGTAATCGAACCAGGGTGTCTGTAGTGACGGCCGGTTGTGATACAGCCTGTAATCGAACCAGGGTGTCTGTAGTGACGGCCGGTTGTGATACAGCCTGTAATCGAACCAGGGTGTTTGTAATGACGGCCGGTTGTGATACAGCCTGTAATCGAACCAGGGGTCTGTAGTGACGGCCGGTTGTGATACAGCCTGGATGTGTCCATTATAACTCGATCACCTTGCAGGAGGTCGTCTGCTGTTCATTTCACACTATAAGCCAACACAGCCGAAGACTCTGGCTATCAAGAAACCTATAAAACCTTTCTTCTATCCCTACCTGAGGTAGAAGGACAAACCAACTGTTCACCACTACTCTGTCTCAAATTACAACCTCTTCCCTATAAAGTGCATTACATTACATTATTAGGTTGCTTTCAACTTTCAATAAATACCCAGGTTTTCCAGAAATAAGCAATAAATAATTTTTCCTGCATATTTCCTTCTGATTCTGGAATCCTCCAAGCTGATTTTGCAACCCTATACATGATTGACCGAAGCCCTTGTGGTTCCACTATGTGTCTATGTCAAAAGAGGTGCACTACTATACAGGAAATGTGATCTATGAGCCTCTGTTTGCTTGTGTGATGACACAATTTAAGATAACAAGCTGAGATCCATTATTAAACACATTCCCTCCCCACATCTCACCTCTTCTCCCCAACTCTAACCTAATTCTCGCATCTTAATTACTATCCAACTCTCCGACCTTCTTCGTACTTTGATCTCCGTCTAAAGTCACTTCATACACACATTATTTCTCATATTCACCATATCCCTACTCCTCACCTTAATTCTCCATATCTCACCTATTCTCCACGTCTCCACCCCCCTATTCTCTCACCACTCTCACCTATTCTCCACGTCTCACCTATTCTCATATCTCACCTCTAGCGATGTTCCTCTTCTCGCATAATCCACCTTCCTCTACTGTCTGTTTCCTCTCCTCCACAAATTTCCATCTCCTACTGCTGTGGGTTTTGCCTCTTAAAAACACACCAATCTACATTGATTCCTCACACTCACCATTACCCTTCCTTTCTCCGCACATCTCAGCACTCACAAAGCAGATCCCTTTTTGCCTCACATTAGTAATACGCACTCTCGATAACCTCCTCTACATTGTATCTGTTCTCTTCTAGTCTCCTCTCCTCCTCTATCTGTTCCTTACCTTACCCTCCACGTATTTCCCTCTACTCTGGTTCCTCTTCTCCACATCTCGCCCCCCCCCCCCGTGCATCATCATAAGAACCATCCCTCGTCCTAGTTTATGT
>NC_036851.1:49747189-49749716 GCF_002910315.2 Salvelinus sp. IW2-2015
CTCTTCTACTCTGTTCCTTCTTCGCTCACATTCCCTCTACTCTGTTCCTCTTCTCTGTGTCCTCTTCTCATCTCCCTCCTCTACTCTGTTCGTTTCTTCTCCATATCTCCCTCCTCTACTCTGTTCCTCTTCTCCACATCTCACCTCCTACTCTTCATCTTCTCCACTATCCTCACTCCACTCTGTTCATCTTTCTCCACAATATCACCTCCTCTACTCTATTCCTCTTCTCCACACCATCCCCCTCTACTCTTTCCTCTCACCCCATCTCACCTATTCTCCACTATCTCACCTATTCTCCACATCTCACCGTATTCTTCACATCTAACCTATTCTCAATCTCACCTATTCTCCACATCTCACCTATTCTCCATCTCACCTATTCTTCCACATCTTCACCTTATTCACTTCAACCACACCTTTTTTTCTCCACCCCATTTTTCTCACCTATTCTCCACGTCTCACCTATTCTCGCACATCTCAACCTATTCTCACATCTCACCTTTTCCACATATCACCTATTTCCATATCTCACCTATTCTCCACAATCTCACCTATTCTTCCACATCTCAACCTATTCTTCAAACATCTCAACCCTCCTCATCCTCATCGCCTTCCTCACTTCCACTCCTATTTCCCCACCCTTCGAGCGCAACTCCAATTCTTCCACACTCGCTCTCCCATCTACTCTCCCACATCTACAACTCCCTTCCCCCTTCTCCTCCTCTCTCCACACTCTCTCTCCCCCCCTCTTCTTTCCCCTCCCCCCTTCCTGCACCCGCACCTTTCGCATTTCGTCCCCTCCTCTCTCCCATCTTTCCCCGCCTCTCTCCCCTCCTCATCTCCTCATCCCACCATCTCATCGCCTCACCCCTTCTCTCCTCATCTCTTCCCTCCGTCTCTCTCTTCCATCTCGCAATCCTTCCCATCCCTCTCCCCATTCTTCCTTTCTATCCCCTCTCCTCATCGCACTCCCCTCTCCTCTCTATCTTCACTCCTCTCCCTCCGCTCTTCTCTTCTCTCCTCTCCCCATCTCACCCTCTCCCTAACTCTCGTATCTCACCCCCTCTCTCCACTTCTCCTCCTTCCTCAGCCTCTCCTCCTATCCCCTCTCTCCCCTTATTCCCTCCTCTCCCTTCCTCCTCTCTCTCCCTCTATCTCCTCTCCCCCTTTCTCCCCTCTTTCGCTCCACCTCTTCTAAACTCTCCTCTCTCTCCCCTCCCCCTCTCCTCCTCTCTACTCTCCCTATCTCACCCCTTTCCCCTCTCCCTTCCTCTCCTCTCCCCTCCTCACCCCCTCTCCCCTACTCTCTCCCCATAACTCCCCTCCCCTCCTCACCCCCTCTCCCTTACTCCCCCCCATCCCACATCTCCTCCCCCCCTGGAGAACATTTCCCAGGGTAGTGAAGCATGACTGCTGCCTCTGCTCCTAACCCAACCATGCTGTGATACAGAACCTAGTCTAGCATGCTGTTAAACAGCTCCTGGGCTGCGTTCCAAATTAAACCCTATTCCCTATATAGTGCACTACTTTTGACCAGACCCCTATGGGTCCTGGTCTAAAGTAGTGCAATACATAGGGAATAGGGTACCGTTTAGGACGCAGCCCTGGAGGATCAACAGAGCCAGGCAATTTAAGTTTTGTGATGACCAAATGGATGATTGTGGTAATGTATGGGCAGACAGTCACATCAGATAATATTGAAAGTGGGATATGATTAGTAAAAGACGTTTGAAAATATCCCTACAGCTACTTCCACTTGAGCTACCATGTTACACACGTGGTCTGACTGCAGGACCATGTCAGTTGATTTCAATCTAACTTTATAATGGATAAAATAATGAGATTGAAAAATGCACTTAAWTGTACTGTTTCAAACAAACCAGGAAAATCAGTGGTGGGAAATGTTTTTACTTACATTGTATAAGGAATCACCATGTGTAACGGTACTCGTCCTCGTCTYATGACGAGTATGAAAGATTGGACTAATGTACAGCATGGTAAGTGTCCATTTTAATGAAAACCAACTGAACACTGAATGACAAAACAACAAAAGAGAATGAACGAGACTGAAACAGTTCAGTATGGAAAAACACCCATAGTGGGAAAACAGGCTACCTAAGTATGATTCTCAATCAGAGACAACGATCGACAGCTGCCTCTGATTGAGAACCATACCAGGCCAAACACAGAAATACAAAACCTAGACTACAAAACATAGAATGCCCACCCCAACTCACGCCCTGAACAAACCAAAATAAAGACATAAAAAAGGAACTAAGGTCAGAACGTGACAGTACTCCCCCCCCCCAAAGGTGCGGACTCCGGCCACAAAACCTGAACCTATAGGGGAGGGTCTGGGTGGTCCTTTCACTGCGGTGGCGGCTCTGGTGCGGGACGTGGACCCCACTCCACCATAGTCTTGGCCCACTTAGGTGGCGCCTTTGGAGCGGCGACCCTTGCCACCGACCCCGGACTGGGGACCCTTGCAGCGGGCCCCGAATAGACGGGAGACTCTGGCAGCGCC